>NC_048586.1:46187111-46414611 GCF_013265735.2 Oncorhynchus mykiss
TCCTCCCTATAGGCTGTTTCATCATCGTCGGTGATCAGGCATAACACCGTTGTGCCGTCTGCAAACTTAATGATGGTGTTGGAGTCGTGGGTGAACAGGGAGTACAAGAAGGGGACTAAGCACACACCCCTGAGAGGCCCCTTTGTTGAGGGTCAGCGTGGCAGATGTGTTGTTGCTCACCACCCGAGGGTGGCCCGTCAGGAAGTCCAGGATCCAGTCGCAGAAGGTGTTTAGTCCCAGGGTCCGTATCTTGGTGATGAGGTTGGAGGGCACTATGGTGTTGAACGCTGAGCTGTAGTCTATGAACAGCATTCTCACGTAGGTGTTTCCTCTTATCCAGGTGGGAAAGGGCAGTGTGGTGTCCAATTGAGATCTGTTGGGGCGGTATGTGAATTGGAGTGGGTCCAGGGTGTCTGGGATGATGGTGTTGATATGAGTCATGGCCAGCCTTTCAAAGCACTTCATGGCTTTGATGTGAGTGCTACGGGGCAAAAGTCATTTGGCGTCCTGGTAATCCGTCTGTTAGCCTGTTTAAAGGTCTTACTCACATCGGCTATGGAGAGCGTGACCTCATAGTTGTCTGGAACAGCTGGCGTTCTCATGCATGGTTCAGTGTTGCTAGACTCGAAGCGAGCGTAGAAGGCATTTAGCTCTTCTGTAATCCAACGAGTGTCAGAGCCGGTTTAGTAGGATTCGGTCTTAGTCCTGTATTGGCGCTTTGCCTGTTTGATTGTTCATTCACTTCCTGGTTAGTGTCCGGCTCCTTGAAAGCGGCAGTTCTAGCCTTTATTACAGTGCGGATGTTGCCTACAATCCATGGCTTCTAGTTGAGATATGTATGTACAGTCACTGTCGTCGATGCACTAATTAACGAAGCCGGTGACTGATGTGGTAAACTCCTTAATGTTATCGATGAATCCCCGTAACATATTCTAGTCTGTGCTAGCTAAACAATCCTGTTGCTTAGCATCCTCTTCATCGGACCACTTCAGCATTGAGCGTGTCACTGGTACTTCCTGTTTGAGTTTTTGCTTTTAATCAGGAATCAGGAGGATAGAGTTATGGTCAAATTTGCCAAATGGAGGATGAGGGAGAGCTTTGAATGTGTCTCTGTGTGTGGAGTAAATGTGATCTAGAGTTTTTTCCCCATCTAGTTGCACATGTGACATACTGGTAGAAATGAGGTCAAACGGATTTAAGTTTTCCTGCATTAAAATCCCCGGCCACTAGGAGAGCTGCCTCTGGGTGAGCATTTTCTTGTTGGCATATGGCCCTATACAGATCGTTGAGTGTGGTCTTAGTGCCAACATTGGCTTGTGGTTGTAAATAGACAGCTACGAAGACGGTGAGGAGATGTCAGTCTCACTGAGAATCCTGGGTCCTATTCAGTATAAAAATGAAAGAAAAGGCTCAGAAACAGGGAGGTAGTGTCTGAATTAAATGTTTATTTTAGTTTTACGTTTTTTGAAACATTTTGCTACATTGTGCCCTAATGAACATGACCCAGAGTTATTCTTCTGTCGATTAGCCTTCTCTCCCACTCAGACATACTCGACCCATGCCCATCCTCTCACATTGCCTTATTGACTATCAGTAATCCATGGGGCAATTTCCTGAAGCTTACCAAGTTGATTGGTTTTCTGTTGGGAAACGAGCCAATGTCAGATATCCTGCTAGACCCTCATGCTGTGTAAAAAAAAAAGAAAATGTCCCCTTTTTTCTTTTACCAAACATTTAAAGAATACAAAAAAGCCAGATGCCAGATGTTACTGTTTGTGACTGGAGGTCAAATTGGTTTGTTGAGTTGGTTGGTTGTTGTTCACTGGGTTGATTTGTATATTATTATATTATTAAAACAGATTGTTATTTGATTATATCTAATAATACAACATTACAATACTGTTTACATCTGAGTCATTTAGCAGACCCTCTTATCAAATCAATTGACATGTTATTTGTCACATGCTCCAAATACAACAGGTGTAGTTAGACCTTACAGCGAAATGCTAAATTACAAGCCCTTAACCAACAATGCAGAGCCTTGCGGTTGGATGCCGAGCAGTTGCCATACCAGGCGGTGATGCAAACGGTCAGGATGCTCTCGATGGTGCAGCTGTAGAACTTTTTGAGGATCTGGGGGCCCATGCCAAATAATTTCAGTCTTCTGAGGAGGAAAAGGCATTGTCTTCACGACTTTCTTGGTGTGTGTGGTCAGTGTCTCCTGACCCCTCCTGTCTCAGCCTCCAGTATTTATGCTGCAGTAGTTTATGTGTCGGGGGGCGAGTGTCAGTTTGTTATATCTGGAGTACTTCACCTGTCTTATCTGGTGTCCTGTGTGAATTTAAGTATGCTCTCTCTAATTCTCTCTTTCTCTCTCTCTCTCAGAGGACCTGAGCCCTAGGACCATGCCCCAGGACTACCTGACATGACTCCTTGCTGTCCCCAGTCCACCTGGCCGTGCTGCTGCTCCAGTTTCAACTGTTCTGCCTGTGATTATTATTATTGGACCATGCTGGTCATTTATGAACCTTTGAACATCTTGGCCATGTTCTGTTATAATCTCCACCCGGCACAGCCAGAAGAGGACTGGCCACCCCACATAGCCTGGTTCCTCTCTAGGTTTCTTCCTAGGTTTTGGCCTTTCTAGGGAGTTTTTCCTAGCCACCGTGCTTCTACACCTGCATTGCTTGCTGTTTGGGGTTTTAGGCTGGGTTTCTGTACAGCACTTTGAGATATCAGCTGATGTACGAAGGGCTACATAAATACATTTGATTTGATTTGAAATTTGATTTGATTTGTGGACCATGATAGTTGGTTGCTGATGTGGACACCAAGGAACTTGAAACTCTCGACCCGCTCCACTACAGCCCCATCAATGAGAATGGGGGCGTGTTCGGTCCTCCTTTTCCTCTAGTCCACGATCATCTCCTTTGTCTTGATCACGTTGAGGGAGAGGTTGTTGTCCTGGCACCACACTACCAGGTCTCTGACCTCCTCCCTATGGGCTGTCTCATCGTTGTCGGTGATCAGACATACCTCCGTTGTGTCGTCAGAAAACGTAATGATGGTGTTGTAGTCGTTCTTGGCCACGCAGTCGTGGGTAACTAAGCACACACCTCTGAATGGCCTCAGTGTTGAGGATCAGCAGATGTGTTTTTGCCTACCATTACGACCTGGTATCCCGTGTATATAGCCAAGTTTTCATTACTCATTGTGTATTTATTCCTCGTGTTTTTATTTTTGAAAAAATGTCTCTCTCTCTGCATTGTTGTGAAGGGCCTGTAAGTAAGCGTTTCCCTGTTAGTCTACACCTGTTGTTTTACGAAGCGTGACAAATAACATTTTATTTGAATTTAACCCTGGGCATGACTAATAGTAATTGAAAAATGTCACTTTCAGATACTATATAATCTTTTGATGTCATAAAAAACTGTGCATGAGTCATTTTCACTTTGTCAATTGTGAAATTAGCAGTGCCAGTGAGTCATAGGTCACATTGACACACACACACACACACACACACACACACACACACACACACACATGCAAACACACTTAATACAATCTTCATAGTCTCTCTCTCTGCCTTTCTCTGTCTAGCCTCCCTCCCTCCCTCCCTCCCTCCCTCCCTCCCTCCCTCCCTCCCTCCCTCCCTCCCTCACTCCCTCCCTCCCTCTCCTGTGGTCTTTTTATAATTGTAGTATTGTTATTTGTGGCTTCTATCAATGTAATTGTCTGCATCATTTCCAATCCCCCATATATATATATTTATGTACAGTACCAGTCAAAAGTTTGGACACCTACTCATTCAAGGGTTTTTCTTAATTTGACTATTTTCTACATTCCTTATTATTTTACACTACCACCCCTCCTCTAATTGGAATAAAATATTGGACAACAACACATACGCTTCTCCTTCCAGCTTATAAATATCACGGACACATTATATGTTACATTAGTGTCTTTATTCGTTTGTTTCAACACCTCCCATCTATCGCTGAACACCATCCAGTCCCATCCTTCAGCTCCATTCAACCCCTCCCATCTATCTCTGAACACCATCCAGTCCCATCCTTCAGCTCCATTCAACCCCTCCCATCTATCTCTGAACACCATCCAGTCCCATCCTTCAGCTCCATTCAACCCCTCCCATCTATCTCTGAACACCATCCAGTCCCATCCTTCAGCTCCATTCAACCCCTCCCATCTATCTCTGAACACCATCCAGTCCCATCCTTCAGCTCCATTCAACCCCTCCCATCTATCTCTGAACACCATCCAGTCCCATCCTTCAGCTCCATTCAACCCCTCCCATCTATCTCTGAACACCATCCAGTCCCATCCTTCAGCTCCATTCAAACCCTCCCATCTATCTCTGAACACCATCCAGTCCCATCCTTCAGCTCCCCTCAACCCCTCCCATCTATCTCTGAACACCATCCAGTCCCATCCTTCAGCTCCCCTCAACACCTCCCATCTATCTCTGAACACCATCCAGTCCCATCCTTCAGCTCCATTCAACCCCTCCCATCTATCTCTGAACACCATCCAGTCCCATCCTTCAGCTCCCCTCAACCCCTCCCATCTATCTCTGAACACCATCCAGTCCCATCCTTCAGCTCCCCTCAACACCTCCCATCTATCTCTGACCACCATCCAGTCCCATCCTTCAGCTCCATTCAACCCCTCCCATCTATCTCTGAACACCATCCAGTCCCACCCTTCAGCTCCCCTCAACACCTCCCATCTATCTCTGAACACCATCCAGTCCCACCCTTCAGCTCCCCTCAACACCTCCCATCTATCTCTGAACACCATCCAGTCCCATCCTTCAGCTCCATTCAACCCCTCCCATCTATCTCTGAACACCATCCAGTCCCACCCTTCACCTACCCTCAACCCCTCCCATCTATCTCTGAACACCATCCAGTCCCATCCTTCAGCAACCCTCAACCCCTCCCATCTATCTTTGAAGACCATCCAGTCCCACCCTTCAGTTACCCTCAGTAAAGTATAGATGGTGCCGAAGAACATGGCTGACGTTTTACATTCTCTTAACCAATTGTGCAATTTTGCATATTTATTTTGCATTTTGTGTAACTTATTTTTTTTATTTATTGTGTACATAATGTTGCTGCTACCGTCTCTTATGACCGAAAATAACTTCTGGACTTCAGAAAAGTGATTACTCACCGCGGACTGGAAGAAACATTTTCATTTAACGAGTCCGACGAGAAGGATATCCTGCTTTCACTGGAACAGGCCCAGATCCATGCCTTTTGCGTGAAGAAAAGACGCCGGAAAAGGGGACGTAGATCGGGGATCCTTCTGAGAAGCCCGAGGCGAGCGAGTAAATTCCCAAATGCCTTCCATTCTCCTTGCTAACGTGCAATCGTTAGAAAATAACATTTATGACCCCCTATTAAGATTATCCTACCAACGGGACATTAAAAACTGTAACATCTTATGTTTCACCGAGACGTGGCTGAACGAAGAAACTGACAATATAGAGCTGGCAGGATGTTCCATGCACCGGCAGAACAGAGACACTACATCTGGAAAGACGAGGGGTGGGGGTGTGTGTCTTTTTGTCAATAACAGCTGGTGCGCGATGTCTAATATTAAAGAAGTCTCGAGGTATTGCTCGCCTGAGGTAGAGTACCTTATGATAAGCTGTTGACCACACTATCTACCAAGAGAGTTCTCATCTGTATTATTCGTAGCTGTCTATTTACAACCACAAAGCGAAGCTGGAACTAAGACCACACTCAACCAACTCTATAAGGCCATAAGCAAAGAGGAAAATGCTCACCCAGAAGCGGTGCTCCTAGTGGCCAGGGACTTTAATGCAGGCAAACTTAAATCAGTTTTACAAAATTTGTGGAAAAAAAAATCTTAGACCACCTTTACTCCACACACAGAGATGTGTACAAAGCTCTCCGCTGTCCTCCGTTTGGCGAATCTGACCACAATTCTATCCTCCTGATTCCTGCTTAAAAGCAAAAACTAAAGCAGGAAGTACCAGTGACTCGCTCAATACGGAACTGGTCAGATGACACGGATGCTACATTACAGTACTGTTTTGCTAGCACAGACTGGAATATGTTCTGGGATTCATCCAATGGCATTGAGGAGTACACCACCTCAGTCATCGACTTCATCAATAAGTGCATCGATGACATCGTCCCCACAGTGACTGTATGTACATATCCCAACCAGAAGGTAAATGATTACCTCCCCATGGCACTCACGTCGGTAGCCATGAAGTGCTTTGAAAGGCTGGTCATGGCTCTCATCAACAGCATCCTCCCGGACACCCTAGACCCACTCCAATTCACATACCGCCCCAACAGATCCACAAATTATGCAATCTCAATTGCACTCCATACTGCCCTTTCTCACCTGGACAAAATGATTCTGTTCATCAACTACAGCTCAGTGTTCAACACCATAGTGCCCACAAAGCTCATCACTAAGCTAAGAACCCTGGGACTAAAAACCTGCTTCTGCAACTGGATCCTGGACTTCCTGATGGGCCGCCCCCAGATGGTAAGAGTGGGCAACAACACATCTGCCACGCTGATCCTTAACGCTGGGGCCCCTCTGGGGTGTGTAATTCGGCCCCTCCTGTTTTCCCTGTTCACCCACGACTGCGTGGCCAAACATGACTCCAACACCATCATTAAGTTTGATGACGACACAACAGTGGAAAGCCTGATCAGCGACAATGATGAGACGGCCTATA
Organism: Oncorhynchus mykiss; assembly: GCF_013265735.2. Classification (NCBI taxonomy): domain Eukaryota; kingdom Metazoa; phylum Chordata; class Actinopteri; order Salmoniformes; family Salmonidae; genus Oncorhynchus; species Oncorhynchus mykiss. The sequence goes on from NC_048586.1 coordinate 46,193,857, forward strand.
GGGAGGAGATCAGAGACCTGGCAGTGTGGTGCCAGGCCAACATCCTCTCCCTCAATGTGAGCAAGACAACGAAGCTGATCGTGGACAGCAGGAAAAGGCGGGCCGAACAGGCCCCCATTAACATCATCAGGGCTGTAATGGAGTGGGCCGAGAGTTTCAAGTTCCTTGATGTCCACATCACCAGCCAACTATCATGATCCAAACACACCAAGACAGTCATGAAGAGAACCCCCCCCCCCCCCCCCCCCCAGGAGACTGAACAGATTTGGCATGGGCCCCCAGATCCTCAACAGATTCTACAGCTGCACCATCGAGAGCATCCTGACCGGTTGCATCACTGGGATTTCCTCTGACACTGCCTATTATACAGGTCCTGGATGGCAGGGAGCTTGGCCCCAGTGATATACTGGGCCATTCACATTACCATACCAGGCGGTGTCAGAGGAAAGCCCAGTGATGCAACCGGTCAGGATGCTCTCGATGGTGCAGCTGTAGAAGAGACTCCAGTCACCAAAGTTCTAGACTGTTTTCTCTGCTAAGTCTAGGACCAAAAGGCTCTTCAACAGCCTACCCCCAAGCCAGTACACTGCTGAACAATTCATAAAAATCGTAACCGGACAATTTACATTGACCCCCCCCCCCCCCCCCCCCCCCCCCCCCCTCTTGTGCAAGGATGCCACTCGCTGTTTGCTTGTTACCTATGCATAGTCACTTCACCCCCACCTACATGTACAGATTACCTCAACCAGCCTGTACCCCTGCACACTGACTTGGTACCGGTGGCCCCTGTATATAGCCTCGTTATTGTTATTCTTATTGTGTTACTTTTTGTTATTACGTTTTTATTTTAGCCTACTTGTTAAACAGTTTCTTCTTCTTGAACTGCACTGTTGGTTAAGTGCTTGTAAGTGAGCATTTCACGGTAAAGTCTGCACTTGTTGCATTCGGAGCATATGGCAAATAAAGTTTGATTTGATTTGACTCCTCCATCTACTGTTTTATTTAGACTTTTTTCCCTTTATCTTTTGACCATCATTCTCTCTCTCACACAGCAACTCCACTTCCAATTCCACATACCAACCCAATTCATATTCATTATATAGATAGGCTCATTTTATTTTGTCTGGTTTAGTGTCCCAGATAAAGCAAAATATTTTTTGCTCATATGATTTGAAAAACAAATCATCAGAAGTAGGCAGCGCCATAAGTAAGTGAGTAAACTGAGAAATGACTAAGGAGTTAATCAGGACAATTTTTCTATAAATAGACAGGTATTTACCTCTCCATGGTTGCAGGATCTTGTCTATTTTTACAAGTTTTCCATTGAAATTCATTGTGGAGAGCTTATTTATATATTTTGTGATATGAATACCGAGTATGTCTACTTCACCATCAGCCCATTTTATAGGTAAGCTGCAAGGTAATGTAAAAGTTGTATTTTTTAAGGATCCAATACGTAATATTGTACACTTATCATAATTAGGTTTTAGTCCAGAGAGTACAGAAAAGTTATCTAGATCTTTAATGAGACATTGCAGGGATCTAGCTTGCGGACTTAATATAAAACTTGAGTCATCGGCATACATGAACTCCTTTGTTTTTAAGCCTTGGATTTCTAGTCCTCTAATGTTGTTATTTGATCTGATTTTAATAGCTAGCATTTCGATGTCCATAACAAATAGATATGGTGACAGAGGACACCCTTGTTTAACTCTTTTTGACAATTCAAAACTCTCTGAGAGGTAGCCGTTATTTACTATTTTACACCTGGGGTTGCTATATATTATTTTTACCCATTTTATAAGAGAATTACCGAAATTGAATCAAATACCTTTTCAAAATCCTCTATAAATACAATTCCAGGCTTCTTTTATGTTTCATGATGTTCTATTATTTCTAATAGTTGTCTTATATTATCTCCAATGTATCGTCCATGTAAAAAACTTGTCTGATCAGGATGAACAATACCTGGTAAAACCCTTTTAATTCTGAGTGCTAGTACACAACATTGAAGTGTAAGGGGCCTCCAGTTATTTAGATAGACCGGGTCTTTATATTTGCCATCTGGGTCTTGTTTTAATAATAGAGAAATCAGACCTTCCTGCTGAGTACCTAACAGACTACCATTTCTATAGGAGTAGTATAAACAATCTAACAATGGAGCTTTTAGTATATCAAAAAATACTTGATATACCTCTAACGGTATGCCATCAAGCCCTGGGGTTTTTCCAGACGGAAAGGATTTAATAGCCTCAAAAAGTTCTTAGTCTGTAATTTGGCCTTCGCACTGATCTTTCTGTACATTTGGTTAATTTTCCATTTTTATATTATTTGGAAAGAATTCCTTACCGTAATCTTCATTCAGTGGGAGAGGATGAGACGGAAAACAGAACATCTGCCTAAAATAATTCGCTTCCTCTTTTAAAATGTAATTGGAGATTCAGGAAGAATTTTGTGCATTTTTCTCCATATTCCATCCAGTTTGCTTTATTTTTGTAGTAGGTTCGTTCTTGAATAAGTTCCTCAAGTTTTTTCCTCTAATTTATTTTCTATCTCTGTAGTATCGTTTTTATTGCTATCTACCTGTATTAGTTCATGGATTTCCCTTTTAAGTCTTGTCTCTTTAGCCAGAAACGGCTTTTTAATTATTGATGAATATTGAATTGAATGACCCCTAAAGGTACATTTAAAGGTATCCCAAACAATAAGGGGATTTGCTGAACCTATACTATACTGGAAAAATTAAGTTAAAAATATTTTTTCTTTGTTAAAAATATGTTGTCCTCCAGTAAACTTTGATTACATTTCCAATATCCCCGTCCACGTGGAAAATCTATAAGAGTTATGTGAATGCCAATTAGATGATGATCTGATCACATTCTGTCTCCTATTGAAACGTTTTTAACCTTTGATGAAAGAGACAAGAAAGTAGTCAAGACGACTTGCCTGATTAAGTCTCCTCCAAGTATATCTCACTAGGTCAGGGTTTTTTAGTCTCCAAATATCCACTATTTCTAATGTGTCCATAATATTTCTGATTTCCTTAAGAGCACGGTGATGATAGTTTGTAGAGTGATTACCTCACGGTCCATTGAGGTACTTAACACTGTATTATAGTCTCTTACCATAATGATTAGATCATTTGTTGCCTGTAAATTCAATAAATTGGTATAAATGTTTTCGAAGATGTGTGGATCATCCGGATTTGGACCATATAGACCAATGAGTCAAGTCCTTCTTTCATCCACTTTCATATTCAAAAGGATCCGCCTTCCGAATCATTCCTGATTATTTGCACATTCAGATCAACATTTTTGTTAATATCATCACACCCTTTGAGTTCCTTTGTCCATGACAGAAAATTATTTCACCACCCCAATCCTTTTTCCACGCAACTTCATCTAAGGATGTAGAGTGAGTTTCCTGTAAACAACTTCATCTCAGGATGTAGAGTGAGTTTCCTGTAAACAACTTCATCTCAGGATGTAGAGTGAGTTTCCTGTAAACAACTTCATCTCAGGATGTAGAGTGAGTTTCTGGCTGTGCTGCTGCTCCAGTTTCAACTGTTCTGCCTTATTATTATTCGACCATGCTGATCATTTATGAACATTTGAACATCTTGGCCATGTTCTGTTATAATCTCCACCCGGCACAGCCAGAAGAGGACTGGCCATCCCACATATGCTCTCTCTAATTCTCTCTTTCTTTCTCTCTCTCGGAGGACCTGAGCCCTAGGACCATGCCCCAGGAATACCTGACATGATGACTCCTTGATGTCCCCAGTCCACCTGACTGTGTTGCTGCTCCAGTTTCAACTATTCTGCCTTATTATTATTCGACCATGCTGGTCATTTATGAACATTTGAACATCTTGACCATGTTTTGTTATAATCTCCACCCGGCACAGCCAGAAGAGGACTGGCCACCCCACATAGCCTGGTTCCTCTCTAGGTTTCTTCCTAGGTTTTGGCCTTTCTAGGGAGTTTTTCCTAGCCACCGTGCTTCTTCACCTGCATTGCTTGCTGTTTGGGGTTTTAGGCTGGGTTTCTGTACAGCACTTTGAGATATCAGCTGATGTACGAAGGGCTATATAAAATACATTTGATTGATTGATTGATTGAGTTTCCTGTAAACAACTTCATCTCAGGATGTAGAGTGAGTTTCCTGTAAACAACTTCATCTCAGGATGTAGAGTGAGTTTCCTGTAAACAACTTCATCTAAGGATGTAGAGTGAGTTTCCTGTAAACAGTAAATGTTATATTCCTTTTCTTTTAGCCACATAAAGACAGATCTTCTTTTTTTATAATCTGCCAAACTGTTACAATTATAACTGGCTATACTTATTTCACCCCTTACCACAACTAGATACTATTCTCAGTCTAAATTGACCATAATTAGTGCTTGTAAAGTTACTGCCATCAGAGGTATTATGAAGGTCAAAACTAGAGCTTTCAAATGTCTGATATTTAGAATTCAAGGTGTAGGTTCTGGCAATATTTGTTTTATTCCCTTGCCTGTATGCCTGTGAGCCAATGCCACAGATGTTAGAAAATTGAGGCAAATTATGTGTGTAACAAATCTGAGTAGGTTGATGTGTATGATATTGGATATGATATAATGAGAGCGTGTATGATGTCTGTATAAGAGTAAGACTATAATTTGCATGTTTGCCAATTTGCATGTTTGAGTGTAAAACATGACGGCTTCACTACAGTATAAATGTATTCCGTACAATAAGTTATTATTCCCCAATTGCCCCTATTCTGATATCTTCCCCTTTTGTAAACATATAGAAACTTGTAGACAAATACGTTAAAAAGATAGACAAACAATAAACACATTCAATTATAAAACAGTTCTCGACAATAGGGAGAGAATAGAAGAGAAAAGAGAGAAAGAGAGAGTGAGAGAACAGAGCGAGATCAGGTGTGTGTGTGTGTGTGTGTGTATGTATAAGTTTGTATGTGTAAGCGAGCATGTAATTGAGTATGTGTGTGTTCATTTCTACTTCATAATGTTCAGATATTTTTACAGTTCCCTTCTTTTTTTCCTGTATCCTGACGTCCCTGTAGAATTTAGTACAGCCACGGTGTTATGGAGCTGCCTCGGAATAGCTGTCCATCTATAAAGAGTTTGTCCACAATGATAAAGACACGCCTAGCATCCTCCCTTTGTTGTCTTTGTACTGTATACAGTCTCTAACGACGTTCGTTTATCTCCCTTGGAAATTGGTAATTGAGACTGAATTTGGTCCCTTTAAGTTCCCTTCCCCTGCTTTTGATCAGCTCCTTTTGTTGGTAGTGTTCAAATTTTGCGATGATCGGTCGGGAACCCTTGGTCTCCAAGTCTGTTTACTCGGTGGAAAGCTACCTTGTTTACAATCTCTAGGGGAAGTTTCAAGTCGGATTGCATGAATTCTCTGATCGCGCCCTCTGGATTATTGGATGCATGAAAAAAAAATAGATTTTCACGCATGCTACGACTTTGTATGTCTAGTAGCGTCTCCTTCATCACCCTGTTTTCCCTGAGTCGACAATCCATGTTGGAATTGTGTATTTTTACCTTGGCTGTGAATGTCTTGTTTTCTCTTTGGAGCTTGAGAATTACACTCTGGCTGAACTCCGAACTCCCCCTCAGCCCTGCTACCTCCTCACACAACTGTTCCATGTTGCATGGATTCCAGCCAGAGCACTAGCCTCTACCTCAATGGTAAGTAAATCATCCGTGTCTGTAGATTAATCTGTTTTTTCTTTTTTTTGTCGGGTTAAAGTTATTTTGTGAGGTGGTCGGATCTTTCCACGAAGGAGTATGTTGTTTTTCCTTAAGGTACAGCTGTTGGTACTCGTCGATTTCCCTCAGGATCTGCTTGGTATCCAGATTGGCTCTATACTGCAACCAGTTGTTTTTTCGAAAAGATAACAATGAGTCTTCCCCACGACGACAACAGGTGTCTGTAGTACAACCAGCCAACACTCGTGGAATCCCAGCAAAAAAAAGCAACACAAACTTAGCCGTAAAGGCTAACCTTGCGTTGTGGAATCCTTAGTAACAAAACTTTAATTCGGATTAAAATCGATATGATGAAAAAAGTTTTAATGTAAACAACAAACCGAGTGTAGACAGTACAGTGTCCTGTTGCGCGCTCTGATGACGTCTCTCTCTCTCTGATGTTAATCTTTAGTTCATCTACCGCACCATTTCCGGAGGCACTTGAACTCAGGATGCTTGATTTGAACCATGTCGTTTTCGCAAAATTAAGGGCCTCCAAGCCCAACCGCAAAATTAAGGGCCTCCAAGCCCAACCACAAAATTAAGGGCCTCCAAGCCCAACCGCAAAATTAAGGGCCTCCAAGCCCAACCACAAAATTAAGGGCCTCTAAGCCCAACCACAAAATTAAGGGCCTCCAAGCCCAACCACAAAATTAAGGGCCTCCAAGCCCAACCACAACAAGGTTAGTAGAAGGAGCCCAATCTGCGATATTTGTGGTGGTGCTGATCTGATCGAGACACACAGTAAGTGTTTTTGTGCCTATAGTTGTTGTGGCGGTCACCAGTATAAGCCCCTTCATTGAGCCATTGCCCCTCTACACCATTGTCTAACCTAGGTAGGGTGGGCAGCCCGTCCAAAAAGCTTGACTTCCTGGCCAGCCACGACGGTAAGCATTATCAGACCATTGACGTTGCTCATTGAAAGGAGAATGCCGGCCTCCTATCTTTGGAGCAGGTTTTTCAGTTATGTGAAGTTATTAACCTCTTGAAGCAAGGGGGCAATATTTTGACGTTTGGATAAAAAACGTTCCCAAAGTAAACTGCCTATTCTTCAGGCCCAAAAAGAAGCTAGAACATGCATATAATCGGCAGACTAGGATAGAAAACACTCTAAAGTTTCCAAAACTGTCAAAATATTGTCTGTGAGTATAACAGAACTGATATTGCAGGCGAAAACCTGAGGAAAATCCAACCAGGAAGTGCTGTTATTCTGAAACCTCTCTTTTCCATTGCAATCCTCCATTTAAAGGGATATCAGCCAGATTCCTTTCCCTATGGCTTCCACATGGTGTGAACAGTCCTTAGACATAGTTTCAGGCTTTTATTCAGAAAAATGAGTGAGAATGATCACATCGAGTCAGTGGATAGCTAGGTGTCCCCAGATTTGTGCAAGAGCGAGCACCTGGAACAAGACATTTTCTCTCTCTCTCCTATTGAAAAGGCTACCATCCGGTTGAAATATGATCTATTATTTATTGTAAAAACAACCAGAGGATTGATTATAAAAAACGTTTGACATGTTTCTACGAGCTTTACGGATACTATTTGGAATTTTCATCTGCCCGTCGTGACCCGCATGAGCCTGTGAATTACTGAACAAAACGCGCCAACTAAATGGAGGTTTTTGGCAATAAAAATAATCTTTGGCCCCAAGTGCTGCACATTGGCCAGGTGGAAGGATACAACACTGAGATCGTCATCGCATCTGAGGATCAAAGTCTCGGCCTGAATGCTTTGGCCACCCTCATAGCCTCGTCGGGATGGAAGTGCTGCAACAATGTGACGAGATTGATGTGGGTGTAGGCTAACATGCTGGCCCTCAGGTGAGTGTACTGGAGCTGGGAACCGTCACAGTATGTGAGGATGTGGCCTCTTGGGCACTGTTGTGGGACACCGACCAGTGCACCAGTTTTTTCGAGCTTGCGGTCCGCCGCGAGGCAAGCTACCGCCTTGGTCTGTAACAAGCCTTCTCGTTAGTCGCTTCCCATCGGCCTTTGATCCTTGAGTGAACTTGCCTATGACGCTGCAACCGCTGCAAGGTCCTCGGGAATCCAGACTTATGTTTGGCTGTCAAAGCTTATGAGGGCTTCTCTGACTTCCAGAAAGGTTGGGAGGAAAGCTAGGAGAGTTTTTGGGACCCATCCTTGCTCCTCAAAGTGCTTTCTAAACCAAGCGGGGGGGATCACGGAGTGGACTCCTAGTTTAAACTCCCACTCGATGACCTCGGAAAAAAAGCTATATATTGTCATCTTTGGGCAGAAGCCCATTGATAGCCACCCTGGTCAATCGGTGGGTGGGGTTGCCCAAATCTCTCGTAATAGGGTCGAACCTCACCTTGTCCTCAGAAAATGGCCTGGTAACATGCTTTCATGTCAATGCTGATCACGTCTTTGACGTGATAGTCCATAGTGTTCCAAAGTGATCCACCGCTCCACACAAGATTTCTGGATGTCACCTAGGAGAGAGGCTGGAGAGAGTGCACTAAATAGGGAATAGGCCCTTTTTGTCCCCTCCCCATAGGAGTCTGGTCTAAAGTAGTGCACTAAATAGGGAACAGGCCCTTTTTGTCCCCTCCCCATAGGAGTCTGGTCTAAAGTAGTGCACTATATAGGGAACAGGCCCTTTTTGTCCTCTCCCCATAGGAGTCTGGTCTAAAGTAGTGCACTAAATAGGGAACAGGCCCTTTTTGTCCCCTCCCCATAGGAGTCTGGTCTAAAGTAGTGCACTAAATAGGGAACAGGCCCTTTTTGTCCCCTTCCCATAGGAGTCTTGTCTAAAGTAGTGCACTAAATAGGGAACAGGCCCTCTCTCTCTTCTCCATCCCCGACTCCTTCATGGACACGGTATAGAGCAAGACGTGGGAACTGTAGATTTAGTCAGGGCAGCTAAATCAAATCAAATCAAATGTATTTATAAAGCCCTTCGTACATCAGATGATATCTCAAAGTGCTGTACAGAAACCCAGCCTAAAACCCCAAACAGCAAGCAATGCAGGTGTAGAAGCTAGATCCACATAACACTGTCTGAGTCTCTAATGGCATCCTTTTCCCATACTGCACCACTTCAGACCAAGAGACCTGTAACAGGGTGTAATTTGGGACACACACAGCCCATAGATACAGTAGTGTGAGCTTTCTGAGATCAGTGAGAGAGAAACGACCAATCAGTGAATTATATGCAAACTGGCCAAGAAAACAGGGGAAATATAGAGTTACATAGTAACACAGTTAATCAATACAGCTACAGTCTTTAAAAAAAAAAAATTCAGCCGTGTTCAGAAAATAATCTGGATACAGCCCGAAGTCCATTTCCTGTATATTTAAAAGCTCTCTTTACAGATCATAAAAACTCTCCGAAAACACAAACAGCTAAAGTATGTGGAAGTGTAATAACAGGTAAACACTCTCCCTGACTAAATCCAAAATAAGGAAGTGTTCTATTTTAGTCTGGCTTGCTGAGAGTCTTTCTGTTATTGGAGCCTTATAAAGTTATAGCACTCAGTCGATCGCCCTGTGAACTTGGAGCAGAGCCCAGAGGACTACCTATTCTATCGCTCTCTCTCTCTCTCTCTCTCTCTCTCTCTCTCTCTCTCTCTCTCTCTCTCTCTCTCTCTCTCTCTCTCTCTCTCTCTCTCTCTCTCTCTCTCTTTCTCTCTCTCTCTCTCTCAGCTCTCTCTCTCTCTCTCTCTCTCTCTCTCCCCCTCCTTCTCTCTCTCTCCCCCGTCCTTCTCTCTCTCTCCCCCACTCTCTCTCTCTCCCTGTGCACTCTCACTCCCCCAGCTCTCTCTCTCTATCCCCCTCTACTTCTCTCTCTCACCCCTCTCTCTCTTCATCTCTCTTTCGTCCTCTTCTTGCTGCTAATCAATTGGATGTATCAGTTTATAAAGCTGGGGATATAACAGGCAGTCTGTGTGGAGGGAGCTAATGCATCCCAAATGGTACCCTATTCCCATTGTAGTGCACTACTTGTGACTATGGGCTGTAGTCAAAAGTAGTGCACTTCAACAGGAATAAGGTGCTATTTGGGACTTGGCCAGGGAGAATGTGTGGGCTGGGGAGCCTGTTACCGAGACGAGGCAGGACGAACCAGGGATGGCTGAACATCTGACTGATTGGCTGTAGATAGTCTCCTGGCAGGCCGACTCACTATAGGATGGAGGGGGGGGTCCACCATAACAAGTTCCCAGGAGCCACTTATCATTTAGGTGATCAGATAGAGCTAGAGATAATGGCACTTTATTCCCTACATAGTGCACTACTTTTGACCAGGGCCCTATGCACTACGTAGGGAATAGAGTGTTGTTTGGGACACAGACAGGGAAAGACAAAATGTTTTATCTATGACCCAACATAAATCACAAGCCGGAACTCTCCTCAACTCTTCTCTTCAGTGCTCCCATCTCCCATCTTTTGACAAATGCCTCTGCCCATTACAGTACATTGAAGTTTGGAGCTTAATACATGTTGTACAGAAGTTAGATAAAGGAAATCTATCAGGAGATATCTGACTTTCCTTTGGTTTAATCACCTGTCTCTGAACACAGCCGCTGGTTTACCCATCTGATCTTAGGTCTCTGAACACAGCCTCTGGGTTTACCCATCTGATCTTAGGTCTCCATCTGATCTAACTCTCTGAACACAGCCGCTGGTTTACCCATCTGATCTTAGGTCTCTGAACACAGCCTCTGGTTTACCCATCTGATCTTAGGTCTCTGAACACAGCCTCTGGTTTACCCACCTGATCTTAGGTCTCTGAACACAGCCTCTGGTTTACCCATCTGATCTTAGGTCTCCATCTGATCTTAGGTCTCTGAACACAGCCGCTGGTTTTACCCATCTGACCCTAGGTCTCTGAACACAGCCTCTGGTTTACCCACCTGATCTTAGGTCTCTGAACACAGCCCCTGGTTTACCCATCTGATCTTAGGTCTCTGAACACAGCCTCTGGGTTTACCCATCTGATCTTAGGTCTCTGAACACAGCCTCTGGGTTTACCCATCTGATCTTAGGTCTCCATCTGATCTTAGGTCTCCATCTGATCTTAGGTCTCTGAACACAGCCTCTGGTTTACCCACCTGATCTTAGGTCTCTGAACACAGCCCCTGGTTTACCCATCTGATCTTAGGTCTCTGAACACAGCCTCTGGGTTTACCCATCTGATCTTAGGTCTCTGAACACAGCCTCTGGGTTTACCCATCTGATCTTAGGTCTCCATCTGATCTTAGGTCTCCATCTGATCTTAGGTCTCTGAACACAGCCTCTGGTTAACCAATCTGATCTTAGGTCTCCATCTGATCTTAGGTCTCCATCTGATCTTAGGTCTCTGAACACAGCCTCTGGGTTTACCCATCTGATCTTAGGTCTCCATCTGATCTAACTCTCTGTACACAGCCTCTGGTTTACCCATCTGATCTTAGGTCTCTGAACACAGCCTCTGGTTTACCCACCTGATCTTAGGTCTCTGAACACAGCCTCTGGTTTACCCATCTGATCTTAGGTCTCCATCTGATCTTAGGTCTCTGAACACAGCCGCTGGTTTTACCCATCTGACCCTAGGTCTCTGAACACAGCCTCTGGTTTACCCACCTGATCTTAGGTCTCTGAACACAGCCCCTGGTTTACCCATCTGATCTTAGGTCTCTGAACACAGCCTCTGGTTTACTCACCTGATCCTAGGTCTCCGCTGCTTCTGAAATGACCACCTATACCCTATATCAGGGATGGGCAACTTTTGATGGGGTGGGGGCCACAAAACATCTGAACTCATCTGGCCACACTAGTCATAGACTGTTATTTCTGCTACCGCAGCGGCAAGAGTCAAATCTAGGTCCAGAAGGCTTCTGAAGTCTGGGTTCCAAAGTGGCATCATGAATTTTCGAAAAGCAGGAGGAGGCCAGTATATTGATAGATAAATAGGAGGTTTCTGGGTTTGTTAGTAGGAGGAGGCCAGTATATTGGTAGATAAAGAGGAGGTTTCTGGGTTTGTTAGTAGGAGGAGGCCAGTATATTGATAGATAAAGAGGAGGTTTCTGGGTTTGTTAGTAGGAGGAGGCCAGTATATTGATAGATAAAGAGGAGGTTTCTGGGTTTGTTAGTAGGAGGAGGCCAGTATATTGATAGATAAAGAGGAGGTTTCTGGGTTTGTTAGTAGGAGGAGGCCAGTATATTGGTAGATAAAGAGGAGGTTTCTGGGTTTGTTAGTAGGAGGAGGCCAGTATATTGATAGATAAAGAGGAGGTTTCTGGGTTTGTTAGTAGGAGGAGGCCAGTATATTGGTAGATAAAGAGGAGGTTTCTGGGTTTGTTAGTAGGAGGAGGCCAGTATATTGATAGATAAAGAGGAGGTTTCTGGGTTTATTAGCAGGAGGAGGCCAGTATATTGATAGATAAAGAGGAGGTGTATAGGTTTATTAGTAGGAGCCTACGATGGCGCTCTACTCGTTCAATCAATTACAATAAAAAATTTTGGGATTATCCAAGGCATAATACTTACATTCTTACAACTCAGAAATCTTATTAAATTGCTTCAACAGAATCTGGATGAGCCTAAGGCATCTAGCATACAACAAAATAAATACTGAAAGAAGCTTCTCCGCCACAGAAGCCGATTGCTGTGTTACATCAAGGGTTGAAACCTGATGGTTCAGAAACTACAAGGAAAAAATCGGAAACAAGAATAAATTGAGGAGAACCATTGGTCACAAATTTGTGAAAAATGTTCAAACCTGCTCCTACAACCTAAGACATAAACTACTAAAATGTCAGATAATTCATAGGATTTACTACACTCCTTGAAGCACTCAACAACAAAAAACCTGAGATTAATTTATTTTTGTTCAGTTTTCAAATCAAATCAAAGTGTATTAGTCACATGCGCTGAATACAACAGGTGTAGTAGACCTTACAGTGAAATGCTGAATACAACAGGTGTAGTAGACCTCACAGTGAAATGCTGAATACAACAGGTGTAGTAGACCTCACAGTGAAATGCTGAATGCAACAGGTGTAGTAGACCTTACAGTGAAATGCTGAATACAACAGGTGTAGTAGACCTTACAGTGAAATGCTGAATACAACAGGTGTAGTAGACCTTACAGTGAAATGATGAATACCACAGGTGTAGTAGACCTTACAGTGAAATGATGAATACCACAGGTGTAGTAGACCTTAGTGAAATGATGAATAAAACAGGTGTAGTAGACCTTACAGTGAAATGCTGAATACAACAGGTGTAGTAGACCTTACAGTGAAATGATGAATACAACAGGTGTAGTAGACCTTAATGAAATGATGAATACAACAGGTGTAGTAGACCTTACAGTGAAATGCTGAATACAACAGGTGTAGTAGACCTTACAGTGAAATGCTGAATACAACAGGCGTAGTAGACCTTACAGTGAAATGCTTAATTATGAGCCCTTAACCAACAGTGCAGTTTCAAAAAATACAGATATGAATAAGAGAAAATAACAAGTAATTAAAGAGCAGCACATAGTTAGCAGATGTTGCGAAATGCTTGTGCTTCTAGTTCCGACAGTGCAGTAATATCTAACGAGTAATCTAACAATTTCCCAACAACTACCTAATACACACAAATCTAAAGGGGTGAATGAGAATATGTACATTTAAATATATGGATGAGCGATGGCCGTGCGGCATAGGCAAGGTGCAATAGATGGTATAAAATACAGTGTATACATATGAGATGAGTAATGTAATATATGTAAACATTATTAAGTGGCATTATTTAAAGTGACATTGTTTAAAGTGACTAGTGATCCATTTATTAAAGGGTCAGTGGTGGGGTCTCAATGTAGGCAGCAGCCTCTCTGAGTTAGTGATGGCTGTTTAGCAGTCTGATGACCTTGAGATAGAAGCTGTTTTTCAGTCTCTCGGTCCCTGCGTTGATGCACCTGTACTGACCTCGCCTTCTGGATGATAGCGGGGTGAACAGGAAGTGGCTCGGGTGGTTGTTGTCCTTGATGATCTTTTTGGCCTTCCTGTGACATCGGGTGCTGTAGGTGTCCTGGAGGGTAGGTAGTTTGCCCAACGGTAATGCGTTGTGCAAAATGAATTGTCAGTGTTAGCAGGTTACACAATATAAAAATGTCTGGAGAACGCGTAAGCTTGACATCGAATCGTCAGTCACCTGTAACCTGCTCATCTTGACAATTAATTCAAATCTTGTTTTGTTTGTTGATTCTCCGTTCTTCCTTGAATTCGTCTTTTAGGAAGTTTTTTTTATGGTAAGCCCATTTGTTGAAAATAGTTGCTTCGAAACACCTACATGGTATAAAGTACAACGTCAGTTCAACACAGACCCAACATGCCTAATGGACAGTCTGAAATGTCACCCTATGCCCTAATTTGGCCAACTATATAGGGAATGGATGGGCAACTGAGTTTTAGGAACTCAATCGGGGTCTCAACTTGCTGTTGAGAGTTTGAATAGTAGATACACCAAGGTGCAATTTTTTAAATTTGGTTGTGAATCAGCAGTTTTATATCCAGTCACAAGAAGTCACTCCATTAGCCATGTCAGTAAAAACAAAATTTGATTATTACATTTGGTAAATTAGTCTAATTGCCAGCTATCTGAAGTTGTAGTAATCATGGTTGAATTACTGTCAGGGGCACCCATTGATTTTGTTAGTCACTCTCACTCAGATATCATATTAAAAACTGCCGTCAGAAATTAACTCTAATACGTAATTTTTAATCTCCGCTGTCAAGAGGGAGGGAGGGAGGGAGGGAGGGGGGGGGGGGGGGGCTGCTAAAATGTTTTGCTCGTGTGGGATTTTGGACCATCTAATCAAATCAAATCAAATTGTATTTGTCACATGCACTGAATACAACAGGTGTAGACCATAAAATGAAATGCTGAATACAACAGGTGTAGACCAAAAAGTGAAATGCTTACCAACAAGCCCTTTACCAACAATGCAGTTTTAGGAAAAATAAGTGTTAAGTAAAAAATAACAAATAACAAATCATTAAAGAGCAGCAGTAAAACGACAGTAGCGAGGATGTATACAGGGAGTACCAATACAGAGTCAATGTGGAGGCTATATACAGGGAGTACCAATACAGAGTCAATGTGGAGGCTATATACAGGGGGTACCAATACAGAGTCAATGTGGAGACTATATACAGGGGGTACCAATACAGAGTCAATGTGGAGACTATATACAGGGGGTACCAATACAGAGTCAATGTGGAGGCTATATACAGGGGGTACCAATACAGAGTCAATGTGGAGACTATATACAGGGGGTACCAATACAGAGTCAATGTGGAGGCTATATACAGGGGGTACCAATACAGAGTCAATGTGGAGACTATATACAGGGGGTACCAATACAGAGTCAATGTGGAGACTATATACAGGGGGTACCAATACAGAGTCAATGTGGAGACTATATACAGGGAGTACCGATACAGAGTCAATGTGGAGACTATATACAGGGGGTACCAATACAGAGTCAATGTGGAGACTATATACAGGGGGTACCAATACAGAGTCAATGTGGAGACTATATACAGGGGTACCAATACAGAGTCAATGTGGAGGCTATATACAGGGGGTACCAATACAGAGTCAATGTGGAGACTATATAAAGGGGGTACCAATACAGAGTCAATGTGGAGACTATATACAGGGGGTACCAATACAGAGTCAATGTGGAGGCTATATACAGGGTGTTACGGTACAGAGTCAATGTGGAGGCTATATACAGGGGGTACCGGTACAGAGTCAATGTGGAGGCTATATACAGGGGGTACCGGTACAGAGTCAATGTGGAGACTATATACAGGGGGTACCAATACAGAGTCAATGTGGAGGCTATATACAGGGGGTACCAATACAGAGTCAATGTGGAGGCTATATACAGGGTATTGCGGTACAGAGTCAATGTGGAGGCTATATACAGGGGCTACCAATACAGAGTCAATGTGGAGGCTATATACAGGGGCTACCAATACAGAGTCAATGTGGAGGCTATATACAGGGGCTACCAATACAGAGTCAATGTGGAGACTATATACAGGGGCTACCAATACAGAGTCAATGTGGAGGCTATATACAGGGGGTACCGGTACAGAGTCAATGTGGAGGCTATATACAGGGTATTACGGTACAGAGTCAATGTGGAGGCTATATACAGGGGGTACCGGTACAGAGTCAATGTGGAGGCTATATACAGGGTATTACGGTACAGAGTCAATGTGGAGGCTATATACAGGGGGTACAGGTACAGAGTCAATGTGGAGGCTATATACAGGGGTACCGGTACAGAGTCAATGTGGAGGCTATATACAGGGGGCACCGGTACAGAGTCAATGTGGAGACTATATACAGGGGGTACCGGTACAGAGTCAATGTGGAGACTATATACAGGGGGTACCGATACAGAGTCAATGTGGAGACTATATACAGGGAGTACCGATACAGAGTCAATGTGGAGACTATATACAGGGAGTACCGGTACAGAGTCAATGTGGAGGCTATATACAGGGGGTACCGATACAGAGTCAATGTGGAGACTATATACAGGGCGTTACGGTACAGAGTCAATGTGGAGGCTCTATACAGGGGGTACCGGTACAGAGTCAATGTGGAGGCTATATACAGGGAGTACCGGTACAGAGTCTATGTGGAGGCTATATACAGGGGGTACCGGTACTGAATCAATGTGGAGGCTATATACAGGGAGTACCGGTACTGAGTCAATGTGGAGGCTATATACAGGGGGTACCGGTACTGAATCAATGTGGAGGCTATATACAGGGAGTACCGGTACTGAGTCAATGTGGAGGCTATATACAGGGGGTACCGGTACTGAGTCAATGTGGAGGCTATATACAGGGAGTACCGGTACTGAGTCAATGTGGAGGCTATATACAGGGGGTACCGGTACTGAGTCAATGTGGAGGCTATATACAGGGAGTACCGGTACTGAGTCTATGTGGAGGCTATATACAGGGGGTACCGGTACTGAGTCAATGTGGAGGCTATATACAGGAGGTACCAGTACAGAGTCAATGTGGAGGCTATATACAGGGTATACCGGTACAGAGTCAATGTGGAGGCTATATACAGGGGGTACCGGTACAGAGTCAATGTGGAGACTATATACAGGGGGTACCGGTACAGATTCAATGTGGAGGCTATATACAGGGAGTAACGGTACAGAGTCAATGTGGAGGCTATATACAGGGGGTACCGGTACAGAGTCAATGTGCGGGGGAATTAGTTAGTTGAGGTAATTGAGGTAATATGTACATGTAGGTAGAGTTAAAGTGACTATACATAGATAATAAACAGAGAGTAGCAGCAGCGGAAAATAAGGGGGGGAGGGGGGGGGTCAATGCAAATAGTCTAGGTAGCTATTTGATTAGCTGTTCACCAGTCTTATGGCTTGGGGGTAGCAGCTGTTATTAAAGGTGTTGTCAGTAGCCCTTTTCCTTCAGTCAGTGACCAAAAGCGCCATCGTTGAACTCATGGGTGGTATGTTACTAATAATTTAATAATTAACATGTTTTTTTTTTCTATGTCAAACAGTTTTGCTACATTTCAGTCTTCTGTGATTAATATAAAGTGTCAAATTGGGACGCAAACTCAAAATGTAATACATTTCAACTCCATATCTAACATAGTACAAGTGTCTTCTGTTATCTAAGCCCATAACCTTGTGTGTGAGGTGTATACTTTTGTTTCAAAGTAGATTTGTTTTAATACGACCAAGAAACACTCTGTGTGACCCTGATTCAGCCCTCTGCAGTAGAAGGTTGAACACGGGAGATTTCATAGTCCTCTGCAGTAGAAGGTTGAACCCTGGAGATTTCATAGTCCTCTGCAGTAGAAGGTTGAACACGGGAGATTTCATAGTCCTCTGCAGTAGAAGGTTGAACACTGGAGATTTCATAGTCCTCTGCAGTAAAAGGTTGAACACTGGAGATGTCATAGTCCTCTGCAGTAAAAGGTTGAACCCTGGAGATTTCATAGTCCTCTGCAGTAGAAGGTTGAACACGGGAGATTTCATAGTCCTCTGCAGTAGAAGGTTGAACACTGGAGATTTCATAGTCCTCTGCAGTAGAAGGTTGAACACTGGAGATGTCATAGTCCTCTGCAGTAGAAGGTTGAACACTGGAGATGTCATAGTCCTCTGCAGTAGAAGGTTGAACACTGGAGATGTCATAGTCCTCTGCAGTAGAAGGTTGAACACAAGAGATTTCATAGTCCTCTGCAGTAGAAGGTTGAACACTGGAGATGTCATAGTCCTCTGCAGTAGAAGGTTGAACACGGGAGATTTCATAGTCCTCTGCAGTAGAAGGTTGAACACTGGAGATTTCATAGTCCTCTCCAGTAAAAGGTTGAACACGGGAGATGTCATAGTCCTCTGCAGTAAAAGGTTGAACCCTGGAGATGTCATAGTCCTCTGCAGTAAAAGGTTGAACAGTGGAGATTTCATAGTCCTCTGCAGTAAAAGGTTGAACACTGGAGATGTCATAGTCCTCTGCAGTAGAAGGTTGAACCCTGGAGATTTCATAGTCCTCTGCAGTAAAAGGTTGAACCCTGGAGACGTCATAGTCCTCTGCAGTAGAAGGTTGAACACTGGAGATGTCATAGTCCTCTGCAGTAGAAGGTTGAACACTGGAGATTTCATAGTCCTCTGCAGTAGAAGGTTGAACACTGGAGATTTCATAGTCCTCTGCAGTAGAAGGTTGAACACTGGAGATGTCATAGTCCTCTGCAGTAGAAGGTTGAACACTGGAGATGTCATAGTCCTCTGCAGTAGAAGGTTGAACCCTGGAGATTTCATAGTCCTCTGCAGTAAAAGGTTGAACACAGGAGATGTCATAGTCCTCTGCAGTAGAAGGTTGAACACTGGAGATTTCATAGTCCTCTGCAGTAAAAGGTTGAACCCTGGAGATTTCATAGTCCTCTGCAGTAGAAGGTTGAACACTGGAGATGTCATAGTCCTCTGCAGTAGAAGGTTGAACACTGGAGATGTCATAGTCCTCTGCAGTAGAAGGTTGAACCCTGGCGATTTCATAGTCCTCTGCAGTAGAAGGTTGAACACTGGAGATGTCATAGTCCTCTGCAGTAGAAGGTTGAACACTGGAGATGTCATAGTCCTCTGCAGTAGAAGGTTGAACACTGGAGATTTCATAGTCCTCTGCAGTAGAAGGTTGAACCCTGGAGATTTCATAGTCCTCTGCAGTAAAAGGTTGAACCCTGGAGATTTCATAGTCCTCTGCAGTAGAAGGTTGAACACTGGAGATTTCATAGTCCTCTGCAGTAAAAGGTTGAACCCTGGAGATTTCATAGTCCTCTGCAGTAAAAGGTTGAACCCTGGAGATGTCATAGTCCTCTGCAGTAAAAGGTTGAACCCTGGAGATTTCATAGTCCTCTGCAGTAAAAGGTTGAACCCTGGAGATTTCATAGTCCTCTGCAGTAGAAGGTTGAACACGGGAGATTTCATAGTCCTCTGCAGTAGAAGGTTGAACACTGGAGATTTCATAGTCCTCTGCAGTAGAAGGTTGAACACTGGAGATGTCATAGTCCTCTGCAGTAGAAGGTTGAACACTGGAGATGTCATAGTCCTCTGCAGTAGAAGGTTGAACACTGGAGATTTCATAGTCCTCTGCAGTAGAAGGTTGAACCCTGGAGATGTCATAGTCCTCTGCAGTAGAAGGTTGAACCCTGGCGATTTCATAGTCCTCTGCAGTAGAAGGTTGAACACTGGAGATGTCATAGTCCTCTGCAGTAGAAGGTTGAACACGAGAGATTTCATAGTCCTCTGCAGTAGAAGGTTGAACACTGGAGATGTCATAGTCCTCTGCAGTAGAAGGTTGAACCCTGGAGATTTCATAGTCCTCTGCAGTAGAAGGTTGAACACTGGAGATTTCATAGTCCTCTGCAGTAGAAGGTTGAACACGGGAGATTTCATAGTCCTCTGCAGTAGAAGGTTGAACACAAGAGATTTCATAGTCCTCTGCAGTAGAAGGTTGAACACTGGAGATTTCATAGTCCTCTGCAGTAAAAGGTTGAACACTGAAGATGTCATAGTCCTCTGCAGTAGAAGGTTGAACACTGGATATGTCATAGTCCTCTGCAGTAGAAGGTTGAACCCTGGAGATTTCATAGTCCTCTGCAGTAGAAGGTTGAACACTGGAGATTTCATAGTCCATATGTGTAAGCATAGGTAAACATACCATCATGCGTATCAAATGATATTATTCAATGGGCTACGGTGTAAACTTTGAGGATTTATGACATTATATATTTATTTTATGCTCTGGTACTTAAATACACCACCGAATACAAAAAATAAAAAAATAAGAATCAAAGACAATATTTCAATAGAACCACATAGTTAAAAACTTTTCAAGCTTGTTAATCTGTATACCATTTAGTAATATATTCTAAGTCTATTACTGAATAATTACCAGCTACAGGGGCGGATCCAGGCTATGAGGGTTGGCCAGTCCTCAATGCTGGCTCAATGCTGTTATATTTATAATCTGGGGGCTTAACACTGACTCAATGCTGTTAGATTTATAACCGGGTGGGGGGGGGGCTTATCAATGGTTCAATGCTGTTCAATTTATAACCGGAGGCTTATCAATGGCTCAATGCTGCACTGACTCCTCTCTAGGTTTCTTCCTAAGTTGTGGCCTTTCTAGGGAGTTTTCACTAGCCACCGTGCTTCTACACCTGCATTGCTTGCTGTTTGGGGTTTTAGGCTGGGTTTCTGTACAGCACTTTGAGACATCAGCTGATGTAAGAAGGGCTTTGTAAATACATTTGATTGATTGATTGATTGATTGATTGTTTGCTCAGCGTCAAGCGGTCTGTCATCAGAAGGATAGGCTGGATAGAATAGAATAGAATAAGATATGATAGGATAGGATAGGATAGGATAGAGTAGAGTAGAATAGAATAGAATAGGATAGGATAGGATAGGATAGGATATGACAGGACAGAATGGGATAGGATAGAGTAGGGTAGGATAGGATAGAGTAGAGTAGAAGAGGATAGGATAGGATAGAATAGGATAGAGTAGGATAGGATAGTATATAGTAGAATAGGATAGGATAGGACAGTATAGGATAGGATAGAATGGAATGGGAACCCCCCTTGGGTTGTGCCATGGCGGAGATCTTTGTGGGCTATACTCAGCCTTGTCTCAGGATGGTAAGTTGGTGGTTGAAGGTTATCCCTCTAGTGGTGTGGGGGCTGTGCTTTGGCAAAGTGGGTGGGGTTATATCCTTCCTGTGTGGCCCTGTCCGGGGGTGTCCTCGGATGGGGCCACAGTGTCTCCTGACCCCTCCTGTCTCAGCCTCCAGTATTTATGCTGCAGTAGTTTGTGTCGGGGGGCTAGGGTCAGTTTGTTATATCTGGAGTACTTCTCCTGTCCTATTCGGTGTCTTGTGTGAATTTAAGTGTGCTTTCTCTAATTCTCTCTTTCTCTCTTTCTTTCTCTCTCTCGGAGGACCTGAGCCCTAGGACCATGCCCCAGGACTACCTGACATGATGACTCCTTGCTGTCCCCAGTCCACCTGGCCGTGCTGCTGCTCCAGTTTCAACTGTTCTGCCTTATTATTATTGGACCATGCTGGTCATTTATGAACATTTGAACATCTTGGCCATGTTCTGTTATAATCTCCACCTGGCACAGCCAGAAGAGGACTGGCCACCCCACATAGCCTGGTTCCTCTCTAGGTTTCTGTCCTCGTGCTCCTAGACCTTAGTGCTGCTTTTGATACCGTAAATCACCACATTCTTTTGGAGAGATTGGAAACCCAAATAAAACCGGGTCCTGTGTGAATTTAAGTATGCTCTCTCTAATTCTCTCTTTCTCTCTTTCTATCTCTCTCTCGGAGGACCTGAGCCCTAGGACCATGCCTCAGGACTACCTGGCATGATGACTCCTTGCTGTCCCCAGTCCACCTGGCCGTGCTGCTGCTCCAGTTTCAACTGTTCTGCCTGCGGCTATGGAATCCTGGCCTGTTCACCGGACTTGCTACCTGTCCCAGACCTGCTGTTTTCAACTATCTAGAGACAGCAGGAGCGGTAGAGATACTCTTAATGATCGGCTATGAAAAGCCAACTGACATTTACTCCGGATGTGCTGAACTGTTGCACCCTCGACAACTCATGTGATTATTACTTTTTGACCATGCTGGTCATTTATTAAAATGTAAACATCTTGGCCATGTTCTGTTATAATCTCCACCCGGCACAGCCAGAAGAGGACTGGCCACCCCTCATAGCCTGGTTCCTCTCTAGGTTTCTTCCTAGGTTTTGACCTTTCTAGGGAGTTTATCCTAGCCACCGTGCTTCTACACCTGCATGGCTTGCTGTTTGAGGTTTTAGGCTGGGTTTCTGTACAGCACTTTGAGATATCAGCTGATGCAAGAAGGGCTATATAAATTGATCTGATTTGATTTGATTTGAATGGGATTGACTAGAATAGGATATAATAGGATAGGATAGAGTAGGATAGGATACTATAGTATAGGATAAGATAGAATAGCATAGGATACTATAGTATAGTAAAGAATAGGATAGGATATAGTGGGATATTATATGATATAATAGGATAGGATATATTAGGATAAGATTGAAGAGAATAGCCTTGAATAGGATGTAGTAGGATAGGATAGAATGGGGTTGAATAGAATAGGGTATGATAGGATAGAATAGGATAGAGTATGATAGGATATGTGATAATAGGATAGGATAGTATAGGATGGGATAGGATATTATAGGATATGCTAGGATAGGATATAATAGGACAGGATGTAATAGATAGGACAGGATAGGATATAGTAGGAAAGGATGTAATAGGATAGGATAGTAAAAGATGGGGTAGAATAGATAGGATATAATAGGATAGAATAGCATGTAATAGGGCAGGATAGGATATAATTGGACAGGATATAATAGGATAGGATATAATAGGATAGGATGCAATAGCATAGGATAGGATAGTGATAGAATAGGATAGGATAGTAGAGGATGGAATAGGATAGTGTAGGATGGGATAGGATAGGACAGTATAGGATAGAATGGTATTGAATAGGTTAGGACATGCTAGGATAGGATAGGATAGGATAGGATATGATATAGTAGGGTAAGATAGGACAGGATAGAATAAGATAGGATATAATAGGATTGGATATAATAGGATAGGATGTAATAGGATAGGATATAATAGAATAGGATAGGATGGGATAGAATAAGATATTATATAATAGGATAGGATGTAATAGGATAGGATAGTATAGGATGGGATGGAATAGGATAGTAGATAGTAGGATAGGATAGGATGTAATTGGATACGATAGGACATGATCTAATAGAATATGATAGAATAGGATAGGATGTAATAGAATAGGATAGTATAGGATGGGATAGGATAATGTGGTCAGAGCGTATCGAGTAGGATAGGATAGCTGCATAAAGATAAATAAACACATCCCGCCCGTGTCCCAAATGGCACCCTATTCCCTACATAGTGCACTACTTTTGATCAGGGCCCTATGGAACCCTATTCCCTACATAGTGCACTTCTTTAGACCAGGGCCCATACATTTGATCAGATCCCAATGTTCCCTGTTCAAAAGTAATGCACTATAATACGTTGCCATTCGGGACAAATACCCAGAGAGTTACTCTTCATATTTCAACAGATGGAATCAGAATGGTGGAACAGGAACACATCAGACCTGAAACCCTAGAGGATTTGTTGTTGTGTATTGGTCTCATCAGCTTTCCTCCAGTCTCCCCCCTCTCTATCTCTCTCATTCTAAGTAAATGCTTTTTAGGAATGAATGGGTGGTTTCACTGTTGCCAAGGCAATGCTAATGAAGTATGACATAAATGAACAATAAGTTTGAGCAACAATAATACATACGCTGAGTGTACAAAATATTATGAACACCTGTTCTTGACATGACAGATCGCTTATCGATGTAACCTGTTAAATCCGCTTCAATCAGTGTAGATGAAGGGGAGGAGACGGGGTTCATTTAAAGAAGGATTTTTTAAGTCTTGAGACCGTTGAGACATGGATTGTGTAAGTGTGTGTGCCATTCACAGGGTGAAAAGCCAAGATAGAAAAACGTAAGTGCCTTTGAAAGGTGTAATGGTCGTAGCTGCCAGGCCGCACCAGTTTGAGTGGGTCAAGAAAAGCAACGTTGCTGGGTTTTGAACGTTTAAACGTTTCCCTGTGTGTATCGAAAAATGGTCCACCACCCAAAGGACATCCCAGCCAACTTGACACGACTGTGGAAAGCATAGAAGTTATCATGGACCAGCATCCCCCGTGGAACGCTTTCAACACCTTGTAGAATCCATGACCCGGCGAATTGAGGCTGTTCCGAGGCCAAATCAATATTACAAGTTGTTGTTAATGTTTTGTACTCTCAGTGTATATCAACAAAATCAATGGGACACATAAAAAGGAAAACAAACCGCAGCAATTGAGAAATGAAAAGGGCCCATGTGAATGACATGGCAGGAGAGATTGTCTCTATTATATTACGACAGACCAGCTAGATCTACTGTCTCTATTATATTACGACAGACCAGCTAGATCTACTGTCTCTGTTATATTAGGACAGACCAGCTAGATCTACTGTCTCTATTATATTATGACAGACCAGCTAGATCTACTGTCTCTATTATATTATGACAGACCAGATAGATCTACTGTCTCTATTATATTACGACAGACCAGCTAGATCTACTGTCTCTGTTATATTACGACAGACCAGCTAGATCTACTGTCTCTATTATATTATGACAGACCAGCTAGATCTACTGTCTCTGTTATATTACGACAGACCAGCTAGATCTACTGTCTCTATTATATTATGACAGACCAGCTAGATCTACTGTCTCTGTTATATTACGACAGACCAGCTAGATCTACTGTCTCTATTATATTATGACAGACCAGCTAGATCTACTGTCTCTATTATATTACGACAGAGCAGCTAGATCTACTGTCTCTGTTATATTATGACAGACCAGCTAGATCTACTGTCTGTATTATATTAAGAAAGACCAGCTAGATCTACTGTCTCTATTATATTACGACAGACCAGCTAGATCTACTGTCTCTGTTATATTAGGACAGAGCAGCTAGATCTACTGTCTCTGTTATATTACGACAGACCAGCTAGATCTACTGTCTCTGTTATATTATGACAGACCAGCTAGATCTACTGTCTCTATTATATTACGACAGACCAGCTAGATCTACTGTCTCTGTTATATTAAGACAGACCAGCTAGATCTACTGTCTCTATTATATTATGACAGACCAGCTAGATCTACTGTCTCTGTTATATTATGACAGACCAGCTAGATCTACTGTCTCTATTACATTATGACAGACCAGCTAGATCTACTGTCTCTGTTATATTATGACAGACCAGCTAGATCTACTGTCTCTATTATATTACGACAGACCAGCTAGATCTACTGTCTCTGTTATATTATGACAGACCAGCTAGATCTACTGTCTCTATTATATTAGGACAGAGCAGCTAGATCTACTGTCTCTATTATATTATGACAGACCAGCTAGATCTACTGTCTCTGTTATATTATGACAGACCAGCTAGATCTACTGTCTCTATTATATTACGACAGACCAGCTAGATCTACTGTCTCTATTATATTACGACAGACCAGCTAGATCTACTGTCTCTATTATATTACAACAGACCAGCTAGATCTACTGTCTCTATTATATTATGACAGACCAGCTAGATCTACTGTCTCTATTATATTATGACAGACCAGCTAGATCTACTGTCTCTATTATATTACGACAGACCAGCTAGATCTACTGTCTCTATTATATTATGACAGAGCAGCTAGAGCTACTGTCTCTATTATATTATGACAGACCAGCTAGATCTACTGTCTCTATTATATTATGACAGACCAGCTAGATCTACTGTCTCTATTATATTATGACAGACCAGCTAGATCTACTGTCTCTATTATATTAGGACAGACCAGCTAGATCTACTGTCTCTATTATATTACGACAGACCAGCTAGATCTACTGTCTCTAATATATTATGACAGACCAGCTAGATCTACTGTCTCTATTATATTAGGACAGACCAGCTAGATCTACTGTCTCTATTATATTACGACAGACCAGCTAGATCTACTGTCTCTATTATATTACGACAGACCAGCTAGATCTACTGTCTCTATTATATTACGACAGAGCAGCTAGATCTACTGTCTCTATTATATTATGACAGACCAGCTAGATCTACTGTCTCTATTATATTACGACAGACCAGCTAGATCTACTGTCTCTATTATATTACGACAGACCAGCTAGATCTACTGTCTCTATTATATTACGACAGAGCAGCTAGATCTACTGTCTCTATTATATTACGACAGACCAGCTAGATCTACTGTCTCTATTGTATTATGACAGACCTGCTAGATCTACTGTCTCTGTTATATTACGACAGACCAGCTAGATCTACTGTCTCTGTTATATTACGACAGAGCAGCTAGATCTACTGTCTCTGTTATATTACGACAGAGCAGCTAGATCTACTGTCTCTGTTATATTACGACAGAGCAGCTAGATCTACTGTCTCTATTATATTAGGACAGACCAGCTAGATCTACTGTCTCTATTATATTACGACAGACCAGCTAGATCTACTGTCTCTATTATATTACGACAGACCAGCTAGATCTACTGTCTCTATTGTATTATGACAGACCTGCTAGATCTACTGTCTCTGTTATATTACGACAGACCAGCTAGATCTACTGTCTCTATTATATTACGACAGACCAGCTAGATCTACTGTCTCTATTGTATTATGACAGACCAGCTAGATCTACTGTCTCTATTATATTACGACAGACAGGCTAGATCTACTGTCTCTATTATATTACGACAGACCAGCTAGATCTACTGTCTCTATTATATTATGACAGACCAGCTAGATCTACTGGCTCTATTATATTATGACAGACCAGCTAGATCTACTGTCTCTATTATATTATGACAGACCAGCTAGATCTACTGTCTCTATTATATTATGACAGACCAGCTAGATCTACTGTCTCTATTATATTAGGACAGACCAGCTAGATCTACTGTCTCTATTATATTACGACAGACCAGCTAGATCTACTGTCTCTAATATATTATGACAGACCAGCTAGATCTACTGTCTCTATTATATTAGGACAGACCAGCTAGATCTACTGTCTCTATTATATTACGACAGACCAGCTAGATCTACTGTCTCTATTATATTACGACAGACCAGCTAGATCTACTGTCTCTATTATATTACGACAGAGCAGCTAGATCTACTGTCTCTATTATATTATGACAGACCAGCTAGATCTACTGTCTCTATTATATTACGACAGACCAGCTAGATCTACTGTCTCTATTATATTACGACAGACCAGCTAGATCTACTGTCTCTATTATATTACGACAGAGCAGCTAGATCTACTGTCTCTATTATATTACGACAGACCAGCTAGATCTACTGTCTCTATTGTATTATGACAGACCTGCTAGATCTACTGTCTCTGTTATATTACGACAGACCAGCTAGATCTACTGTCTCTGTTATATTACGACAGAGCAGCTAGATCTACTGTCTCTGTTATATTACGACAGAGCAGCTAGATCTACTGTCTCTGTTATATTACGACAGAGCAGCTAGATCTACTGTCTCTATTATATTAGGACAGACCAGCTAGATCTACTGTCTCAATTATATTACGACAGACCAGCTAGATCTACTGTCTCTATTATATTACGACAGACCAGCTAGATCTACTGTCTCTATTGTATTATGACAGACCTGCTAGATCTACTGTCTCTGTTATATTACGACAGACCAGCTAGATCTACTGTCTCTGTTATATTACGACAGAGCAGCTAGATCTACTGTCTCTGTTATATTACGACAGAGCAGCTAGATCTACTGTCTCTGTTATATTATGACAGACCAGCTAGATCTACTGTCTCTGTTATATTAAGAAAGACCAGCTAGATCTACTGTCTCTATTATATTACGACAGACAGGCTAGATCTACTGTCTCTATTATATTACGACAGACCAGCTAGATCTACTGTCTCTATTATATTCTACTGTCTCTATTGTATTATGACAGACCTGCTAGATCTACTGTCTCTGTTATATTACGACAGACCAGCTAGATCTACTGTCTCTGTTATATTACGACAGAGCAGCTAGATCTACTGTCTCTGTTATATTACGACAGAGCAGCTAGATCTACTGTCTCTGTTATATTACGACAGAGCAGCTAGATCTACTGTCTCTATTATATTAGGACAGACCAGCTAGATCTACTGTCTCTATTATATTACGACAGACCAGCTAGATCTACTGTCTCTATTATATTACGACAGACCAGCTAGATCTACTGTCTATATTGTATTATGACAGACCTGCTAGATCTACTGTCTCTGTTATATTACGACAGACCAGCTAGATCTACTGTCTCTGTTATATTACGACAGAGCAGCTAGATCTACTGTCTCTGTTATATTACGACAGAGCAGCTAGATCTACTGTCTCTGTTATATTATGACAGACCAGCTAGATCTACTGTCTCTATTATATTATGACAGACCAGCTAGATCTACTGTCTCTATTATATTACGACAGACAGGCTAGATCTACTGTCTCTATTATATTACGACAGACCAGCTAGATCTACTGTCTCTATTATATTATGACAGACCAGCTAGATCTACTGGCTCTATTATATTATGACAGACCAGCTAGATCTACTGTCTCTATTATATTACGACAGACCAGCTAGATCTACTGTCTCTGTTATATTATGACAGACAGGCTAGATCTACTGTCTCTGTTATATTAAGAAAGACCAGCTAGATCTACTGTCTCTATTATATTACGACAGACAGGCTAGATCTACTGTCTCTGTTATATTAAGAAAGACCAGCTAGATCTACTGTCTCTATTATATTACGACAGACAGGCTAGATCTACTGTCTCTATTATATTACGACAGACCAGCTAGATCTACTGTCTCTATTATATTGTGACAGACCAGCTAGATCTACTGTCTCTATTATATTATGACATACCAGCTAGATCTACTGTCTCCATTATATTACGACAGACCAGCTAGATCTACTGTCTCTGTTATATTATGACAGACAGGCTAGATCTACTGTCTCTGTTATATTACGACAGAGCAGCTAGATCTACTGTCTCTGTTATATTATGACAGACCAGCTAGATCTACTGTCTCTATTATATTAAGAAAGACCAGCTAGATCTACTGTCTCTATTATATTACGACAGACAGGCTAGATCTACTGTCTCTATTATATTACGACAGACCAGCTAGATCTACTGTCTCTATTATATTATGACAGACCAGCTAGATCTACTGTCTCTATTATATTATGACAGACCAGCTAGATCTACTGTCTCTATTATATTACGACAGACCAGCTAGATCTACTGTCTCTGTTATATTATGACAGACAGGCTAGATCTACTGTCTCTATTATATTACGACAGACCAGCTAGATCTACTGTCTCTGTTATATTATGACAGACCAGCTAGATCTACTGTCTCTATTATATTAAGAAAGACCAGCTAGATCTACTGTCTCTATTATATTACGACAGACAGGCTAGATCTACTGTCTCTATTATATTACGACAGACCAGCTAGATCTACTGTCTCTGATATATTATGACAGACCAGCTAGATCTACTGTCTCTATTATATTAGGACAGACCAGCTAGATCTACTGTCTCTATTATATTACGACAGACCAGCTAGATCTACTGTCTCTATTATATTACGACAGACCAGCTAGATCTACTGTCTCTATTATATTACGACAGAGCAGCTAGATCTACTGTCTCTATTATATTATGACAGACCAGCTAGATCTACTGTCTCTATTATATTACGACAGACCAGCTAGATCTACTGTCTCTATTATATTACGACAGACCAGCTAGATCTACTGTCTCTATTATATTACGACAGAGCAGCTAGATCTACTGTCTCTATTATATTACGACAGACAAGCTAGATCTACTGTCTCTAATGTATTATGACAGACCTGCTAGATCTACTGTCTCTGTTATATTACGACAGACCAGCTAGATCTACTGTCTCTGTTATATTACGACAGAGCAGCTAGATCTACTGTCTCTGTTATATTACGACAGAGCAGCTAGATCTACTGTCTCTGTTATATTACGACAGAGCAGCTAGATCTACTGTCTCTATTATATTACGACAGACCAGCTAGATCTACTGTCTCTATTATATTACGACAGACCAGCTAGATCTACTGTCTCTATTATATTACGACAGACCAGCTAGATCTACTGTCTCTATTGTATTATGACAGACCTGCTAGATCTACTGTCTCTGTTATATTACGACAGACCAGCTAGATCTACTGTCTCTGTTATATTACGACAGAGCAGCTAGATCTACTGTCTCTGTTATATTACGACAGAGCAGCTAGATCTACTGTCTCTGTTATATTATGACAGACCAGCTAGATCTACTGTCTCTATTATATTAAGAAAGACCAGCTAGATCTACTGTCTCTATTATATTACGACAGACAGGCTAGATCTACTGTCTCTATTATATTACGACAGACCAGCTAGATCTATTGTCTCTATTATATTATGACAGACCAGCTAGATCTACTGTCTCTATTATATTATGACAGACCAGCTAGATCTACTGTCTCTATTATATTACGACAGACCAGCTAGATCTACTGTCTCTGTTATATTATGACAGACAGGCTAGATCTACTGTCTCTGTTATATTAAGAAAGACCAGCTAGGTCTACTGTCTCTATTATATTACGACAGACAGGCTAGATCTACTGTCTCTATTATACTACGACAGACCAGCTAGATCTACTGTCTCTATTATATTGTGACAGACCAGCTAGATCTACTGTCTCTATTATATTATGACAGACCAGCTAGATCTACTGTCTCTATTATATTACGACAGACCAGCTAGATCTACTGTCTCTGTTATATTATGACAGACAGGCTAGATCTACTGTCTCTATTATATTACGACAGACCAGCTAGATCTACTGTCTCTGTTATATTATGACAGACCAGCTAGATCTACTGTCTCTATTATATTAAGAAAGACCAGCTAGATCTACTGTCTCTATTATATTACGACAGACAGGCTAGATCTACTGTCTCTATTATATTACGACAGACCAGCTAGATCTACTGTCTCTATTATATTATGACAGACCAGCTAGATCTACTGTCTCTATTATATTATGACGGACCAGCTAGATCTACTGTCTCTATTATATTACGACAGACCAGCTAGATCTACTGTCTCTGTTATATTATGACAGACCAGCTAGATCTACTGTCTCTATTATATTAAGAAAGACCAGCTAGATCTACTGTCTCTATTATATTACGACAGACAGGCTAGATCTACTGTCTCTATTATATTACGACAGACCAGCTAGATCTACTGTCTCTGTTATATTAGGACAGACCAGCTAGATCTACTGTCTCTATTATATTATGACAGACCAGCTAGATCTACTGTCTCTATTATATTATGACAGACCAGCTAGATCTACTGTCTCTATTATATTACGACAGACCAGCTAGATCTACTGTCTCTGTTATATTATGACAGACCAGCTAGATCTACTGTCTCTATTATATTAAGAAAGACCAGCTAGATCTACTGTCTCTATTATACTACGACAGACCAGCTAGATCTACTGTCTCTATTATATTACGACAGACCAGCTAGATCTACTGTCTCTGTTATATTAGGACAGACCAGCTAGATCTACTGTCTCTATTATATAATGACAGACCAGCTAGATCTACTGTCTCTGTTATATTATGACAGACCAGCTAGATCTACTGTCTCTATTATATTACGACAGACCAGCTAGATCTACTGTCTCTGTTATATTACGACAGACCAGCTAGATCTACGGTCTCTATTATATTACGACAGACCAGCTAGATCTACTGTCTCTATTGTATTATGACAGACAGGGTAGATCTACTGTCTCTATTATATTACGACAGACCAGCTAGATCTACTGTCTCTATTATATTATGACAGACCAGCTAGATCTACTGTCTCTATTATATTATGACAGACCAGCTAGATCTACTGTCTCTATTATATTACGACAGACCAGCTAGATCTACTGTCTCTGTTATATTATGACAGACAGGCTAGATCTACTGTCTCTATTATATTACGACAGACCAGCTAGATCTACTGTCTCTGTTATATTATGACAGACCAGCTAGATCTACTGTCTCTATTATATTATGACAGACCAGCTAGATCTACTGTCTCTATTATATTACGACAGACAGGCTAGATCTACTGTCTCTATTATATTACGACAGACCAGCTAGATCTACTGTCTCTATTATATTATGACAGACCAGCTAGATCTACTGTCTCTATTATATTATGACAGACCAGCTAGATCTACTGTCTCTATTATATTAAGACAGACCAGCTAGATCTACTGTCTCTGTTATATTATGACAGACAGGCTAGATCTACTGTCTCTATTATATTACGACAGACCAGCTAGATCTACTGTCTCTGTTATATTATGACAGACCAGCTAGATCTACTGTCTCTATTATATTAAGAAAGACCAGCTAGATCTACTGTCTCTATTATACTACGACAGACCAGCTAGATCTACTGTCTCTATTATATTACGACAGACCAGCTAGATCTACGGTCTCTATTATATTACGACAGACCAGCTAGATCTACTGTCTCTATTGTATTATGACAGACCAGCTAGATCTACTGTCTCTATTATATTACGACAGACCAGCTAGATCTACAGACTCTATTATATTACGACAGACCAGCTAGATCTACTGTCTCTATTATATTATGACAGACCAGCTAGATCTACTGTCTCTATTATATTATGACAGACCAGCTAGATCTACTGTCTCTATTATATTACGACAGACCAGCTAGATCTACTGTCTCTGTTATATTATGACAGACAGGCTAGATCTACTGTCTCTATTATATTACGACAGACCAGCTAGATCTACTGTCTCTGTTATATTATGACAGACCAGCTAGATCTACTGTCTCTATTATATTATGACAGACCAGCTAGATCTACTGTCTCTATTATATTACGACAGACAGGCTAGATCTACTGTCTCTATTATATTACGACAGACCAGCTAGATCTACTGTCTCTATTATATTATGACAGACCAGCTAGATCTACTGTCTCTATTATATTATGACAGACCAGCTAGATCTACTGTCTCTATTATATTACGACAGACCAGCTAGATCTACTGTCTCTGTTATATTATGACAGACAGGCTAGATCTACTGTCTCTATTATATTACGACAGACCAGCTAGATCTACTGTCTCTGTTATATTATGACAGACCAGCTAGATCTACTGTCTCTATTATATTAAGAAAGACCAGCTAGATCTACTGTCTCTATTATATTACGACAGACAGGCTAGATCTACTGTCTCTATTATATTACGACAGACCAGCTAGATCTACTGTCTCTGTTATATTAGGACAGACCAGCTAGATCTACTGTCTCTATTATATTATGACAGACCAGCTAGATCTACTGTCTCTATTATATTACGACAGACCAGCTAGATCTACTGTCTCTGTTATATTATGACAGACAGGCTAGATCTACTGTCTCTGTTATATTAAGAAAGACCAGCTAGGTCTACTGTCTCTATTATATTACGACAGACAGGCTAGATCTACTGTCTCTATTATACTACGACAGACCAGCTAGATCTACTGTCTCTATTATATTGTGACAGACCAGCTAGATCTACTGTCTCTATTATATTATGACAGACCAGCTAGATCTACTGTCTCTATTATATTACGACAGACCAGCTAGATCTACTGTCTCTGTTATATTATGACAGACAGGCTAGATCTACTGTCTCTATTATATTACGACAGACCAGCTAGATCTACTGTCTCTGTTATATTATGACAGACCAGCTAGATCTACTGTCTCTATTATATTAAGAAAGACCAGCTAGATCTACTGTCTCTATTATATTACGACAGACAGGCTAGATCTACTGTCTCTATTATATTACGACAGACCAGCTAGATCTACTGTCTCTATTATATTATGACAGACCAGCTAGATCTACTGTCTCTATTATATTATGACGGACCAGCTAGATCTACTGTCTCTATTATATTACGACAGACCAGCTAGATCTACTGTCTCTGTTATATTATGACAGACCAGCTAGATCTACTGTCTCTATTATATTAAGAAAGACCAGCTAGATCTACTGTCTCTATTATATTACGACAGACAGGCTAGATCTACTGTCTCTATTATATTACGACAGACCAGCTAGATCTACTGTCTCTGTTATATTAGGACAGACCAGCTAGATCTACTGTCTCTATTATATTATGACAGACCAGCTAGATCTACTGTCTCTATTATATTATGACAGACCAGCTAGATCTACTGTCTCTATTATATTACGACAGACCAGCTAGATCTACTGTCTCTGTTATATTATGACAGACCAGCTAGATCTACTGTCTCTATTATATTAAGAAAGACCAGCTAGATCTACTGTCTCTATTATACTACGACAGACCAGCTAGATCTACTGTCTCTATTATATTACGACAGACCAGCTAGATCTACTGTCTCTGTTATATTAGGACAGACCAGCTAGATCTACTGTCTCTATTATATAATGACAGACCAGCTAGATCTACTGTCTCTGTTATATTATGACAGACCAGCTAGATCTACTGTCTCTATTATATTACGACAGACCAGCTAGATCTACTGTCTCTGTTATATTACGACAGACCAGCTAGATCTACGGTCTCTATTATATTACGACAGACCAGCTAGATCTACTGTCTCTATTGTATTATGACAGACAGGGTAGATCTACTGTCTCTATTATATTACGACAGACCAGCTAGATCTACTGTCTCTATTATATTATGACAGACCAGCTAGATCTACTGTCTCTATTATATTATGACAGACCAGCTAGATCTACTGTCTCTATTATATTACGACAGACCAGCTAGATCTACTGTCTCTGTTATATTATGACAGACAGGCTAGATCTACTGTCTCTATTATATTACGACAGACCAGCTAGATCTACTGTCTCTGTTATATTATGACAGACCAGCTAGATCTACTGTCTCTATTATATTATGACAGACCAGCTAGATCTACTGTCTCTATTATATTACGACAGACAGGCTAGATCTACTGTCTCTATTATATTACGACAGACCAGCTAGATCTACTGTCTCTATTATATTATGACAGACCAGCTAGATCTACTGTCTCTATTATATTATGACAGACCAGCTAGATCTACTGTCTCTATTATATTAAGACAGACCAGCTAGATCTACTGTCTCTGTTATATTATGACAGACAGGCTAGATCTACTGTCTCTATTATATTACGACAGACCAGCTAGATCTACTGTCTCTGTTATATTATGACAGACCAGCTAGATCTACTGTCTCTATTATATTAAGAAAGACCAGCTAGATCTACTGTCTCTATTATACTACGACAGACCAGCTAGATCTACTGTCTCTATTATATTACGACAGACCAGCTAGATCTACGGTCTCTATTATATTACGACAGACCAGCTAGATCTACTGTCTCTATTGTATTATGACAGACCAGCTAGATCTACTGTCTCTATTATATTACGACAGACCAGCTAGATCTACAGACTCTATTATATTACGACAGACCAGCTAGATCTACTGTCTCTATTATATTATGACAGACCAGCTAGATCTACTGTCTCTATTATATTATGACAGACCAGCTAGATCTACTGTCTCTATTATATTACGACAGACCAGCTAGATCTACTGTCTCTGTTATATTATGACAGACAGGCTAGATCTACTGTCTCTATTATATTACGACAGACCAGCTAGATCTACTGTCTCTGTTATATTATGACAGACCAGCTAGATCTACTGTCTCTATTATATTATGACAGACCAGCTAGATCTACTGTCTCTATTATATTACGACAGACAGGCTAGATCTACTGTCTCTATTATATTACGACAGACCAGCTAGATCTACTGTCTCTATTATATTATGACAGACCAGCTAGATCTACTGTCTCTATTATATTATGACAGACCAGCTAGATCTACTGTCTCTATTATATTACGACAGACCAGCTAGATCTACTGTCTCTGTTATATTATGACAGACAGGCTAGATCTACTGTCTCTATTATATTACGACAGACCAGCTAGATCTACTGTCTCTGTTATATTATGACAGACCAGCTAGATCTACTGTCTCTATTATATTAAGAAAGACCAGCTAGATCTACTGTCTCTATTATATTACGACAGACAGGCTAGATCTACTGTCTCTATTATATTACGACAGACCAGCTAGATCTACTGTCTCTGTTATATTAGGACAGACCAGCTAGATCTACTGTCTCTATTATATTATGACAGACCAGCTAGATCTACTGTCTCTATTATATTATGACAGACCAGGTAGATCTACTGTCTCTATTATATTACGACAGATCAGCTAGATCTACTGTCTCTGTTATATTATGACAGACCAGCTAGATCTACTGTCTCTATTATATTAAGAAAGACCAGCTAGATCTACTGTCTCTATTATACTACGACAGACCAGCTAGATCTACTGTCTCTATTATATTACGACAGACCAGCTAGATCTACTTTCTCTGTTATATTAGGACAGACCAGCTAGATCTACTGTCTCTATTATATTATGACAGACCAGCTAGATCTACTGTCTCTATTATATTACGACAGACCAGCTAGATCTACAGACTCTATTATATTACGACAGACCAGCTAGATCTACTGTGTCTATTATATTATGACAGACCAGCTAGATCTACTGTCTCTGTTATATTATGACAGACCAGCTAGATCTACTGTCTCTATTATATTACGACAGACCAGCTAGATCTACTGTCTCTATTATATTACGACAGACCAGCTAGATCTACGGTCTCTATTATATTACGACAGACCAGCTAGATCTACTGTCTCTATTATATTATGACAGACCAGCTAGATCTACTGTCTCTATTATATTACGACAGACCAGCTAGATCTACTGTCTCTATTATATTATGACAGACCAGCTAGATCTACTGTCTCTATTATATTACGACAGACCAGCTAGATCTACTGTCTCTATTATATTATGACAGACCAGGACATTGTCTGTAGCTAGATTTGTACTGTCTATGTACAAAAAAATATATATACAGTACCAGTCAAACGTTTGGACACACCTACTCAATAAAGGGTTTTTCTTTCTTTTTATTATTTTCTAAATTGTAGATTATTAGCAAAGACAAAGAAAAAAACACATATGGCGTCTTATAGTAACCAAAAAGGTGTGGTGGTCCTCTATGGCCAGGTTACGGTCACTGAGTCTGACCTTCCATGTTGTTCTATGATGTCTCTATGGCCAGGTTACGTTCACTGAGGCTGACCTTCCATGTTGTTCTATGATATCTCTATGGCCAGGTTACGGTCACTGAGTCTGACCTTCCATGTTGTTCTATGACCTTCCATGTTGTTCTATGATGTCTCTATGGCCAGGTTACGGTCACTGAGTCTGACCTTCCTTGTTGTTCTATGACGTCTCTATGGCCAGGTTACGGTCACTGAGTCTGACCTTCCATGTTGTTCTATGATGTCTCTATGGCCAGGTTACGTTCACTGAGGCTGACCTTCCATGTTGTTCTATGATATCTCTATGGCCAGGTTACGGTCACTGAGTCTGACCTTCCATGTTGTTCTATGACCTTCCATGTTGTTCTATGATGTCTCTATGGCCAGGTTACGGTCACTGAGTCTGACCTTCCTTGTTGTTCTATGACGTCTCTATGGCCAGGTTACGGTCACTGAGTCTGACCTATGATGTCTCTATGGCCAGGTTACGGTCACTGAGTCTGACCTTCCATGTTGTTATATGACGTCTCTATGGCCAGGTTACGGTCACTGAGTCTGACCTTCCTTGTTGTTCTATGACGTCTCTATGGCCAGGTTATGGTCACTGAGTCTGACCTATGATGTCTCTATGGCCAGGTTACGGTCAATGAGTCTGACCTATGACGTCTCTATGGCCAGGTTACGGTCAATGAGTCTGACATATGACGTCTCTATGGCCAGGTTACAGTCACTGAGTCTGACCTTCCGTGTTGTTCTATGACGTCTCTATGGCCAGGTTACAGTCACTGAGTCTGACCTATGACATCTCTATGGCCAGGTTACGGTCACTGCGTCTGACCTTCCATGTTGTTCTATGATGTCTCTATGGCCAGGTTACGGTCACTGAGTCTGACCTGTGACGTCTCTATGGCCAGGTTACGGTCACTGAGTCTGACCTATGACGTATCTATGGCCAGGTTACGGTCACTGAGTCTGACCTATGACGTCTCTATGGCCAGGTTACGGTCACTGAGTCTGACCTATGACGTCTCTATGGCCAGGTTACGATCACTGAGTCTGACCTTCCATGTTGTTCTATGACGTCTCTATGGCCAGGTTACGGTCACTGAGTCTGACCTTCCTTGTTGTTCTATGATGTCTCTATGGCCAGGTTACGGTCACTGAGTCTGACCTTCCATGTTGTTCTATGACGTCTCTATGGCCAGGTTACGGTCACTGAGTCTGACCTTCCTTGTTGTTCTATGATGTCTCTATGGCCAGGTTACGGTCACTGAGTCTGACCTTCCATGTTGTTCTATGACGTCTCTATGGCCAGGTTACGGTCACTGAGTCTGACCTATGACGTCTCTATGGCCAGGTTACGGTCAATGAGTCTGACCTATGACGTCTCTATGGCCAGGTTACGGTCACAGAGTCTGACCTTCCTTGTTGTTTTATGACGTCTCTATGGCCAGGTTACGGTCACTGAGTCTGACCTATGATGTCTCTATGGCCAGGTTACGGTCACTGAGTCTGACCTTCCTTGTTGTTCTATGACGTCTCTATGGCCAGGTTACGGTCACTGAGTCTGACCTTCCATGTTGTTCTATGATGTCTCTATGGCCAGGTTACGTTCACTGAGGCTGACCTTCCATGTTGTTCTATGATATCTCTATGGCCAGGTTACGGTCACTGAGTCTGACCTTCCATGTTGTTCTATGACCTTCCATGTTGTTCTATGATGTCTCTATGGCCAGGTTACGGTCACTGAGTCTGACCTTCCTTGTTGTTCTATGACGTCTCTATGGCCAGGTTACGGTCACTGAGTCTGACCTATGATGTCTCTATGGCCAGGTTACGGTCACTGAGTCTGACCTTCCATGTTGTTATATGACGTCTCTATGGCCAGGTTACGGTCACTGAGTCTGACCTTCCTTGTTGTTCTATGACGTCTCTATGGCCAGGTTATGGTCACTGAGTCTGACCTATGACGTCTCTATGGCCAGGTTACGGTCAATGAGTCTGACATATGACGTCTCTATGGCCAGGTTACAGTCACTGAGTCTGACCTTCCGTGTTGTTCTATGACGTCTCTATGGCCAGGTTACAGTCACTGAGTCTGACCTATGACGTCTCTATGGCCAGGTTACGGTCACTGCGTCTGACCTTCCATGTTGTTCTATGATGTCTCTATGGCCAGGTTACGGTCACTGAGTCTGACCTGTGACGTCTCTATGGCCAGGTTACGGTCACTGAGTCTGACCTATGACGTATCTATGGCCAGGTTACGGTCACTGAGTCTGACCTATGACGTCTCTATGGCCAGGTTACGGTCACTGAGTCTGACCTATGACGTCTCTATGGCCAGGTTACGATCACTGAGTCTGACCTTCCATGTTGTTCTATGACGTCTCTATGGCCAGGTTACGGTCACTGAGTCTGACCTTCCTTGTTGTTCTATGATGTCTCTATGGCCAGGTTACGGTCACTGAGTCTGACCTTCCATGTTGTTCTATGACGTCTCTATGGCCAGGTTACGGTCACTGAGTCTGACCTTCCTTGTTGTTCTATGATGTCTCTATGGCCAGGTTACGGTCACTGAGTCTGACCTTCCATGTTGTTCTATGACGTCTCTATGGCCAGGTTACGGTCACTGAGTCTGACCTATGACGTCTCTATGGCCAGGTTACAGTCACTGAGTCTGACCTATGACGTCTCTATGGCCAGGTTACGGTCACTGCGTCTGACCTTCCATGTTGTTCTATGATGTCTCTATGGCCAGGTTACGGTCACTGAGTCTGACCTGTGACGTCTCTATGGCCAGGTTACGGTCACTGAGTCTGACCTATGACGTATCTATGGCCAGGTTACGGTCACTGAGTCTGACCTATGACGTCTCTATGGCCAGGTTACGGTCACTGAGTCTGACCTATGACGTCTCTATGGCCAGGTTACGATCACTGAGTCTGACCTTCCATGTTGTTCTATGACGTCTCTATGGCCAGGTTACGGTCACTGAGTCTGACCTTCCTTGTTGTTCTATGATGTCTCTATGGCCAGGTTACGGTCACTGAGTCTGACCTTCCATGTTGTTCTATGACGTCTCTATGGCCAGGTTACGGTCACTGAGTCTGACCTTCCTTGTTGTTCTATGATGTCTCTATGGCCAGGTTACGGTCACTGAGTCTGACCTTCCATGTTGTTCTATGACGTCTCTATGGCCAGGTTACGGTCACTGAGTCTGACCTATGACGTCTCTATGGCCAGGTTACGGTCAATGAGTCTGACCTATGACGTCTCTATGGCCAGGTTACGGTCACAGAGTCTGACCTTCCTTGTTGTTTTATGACGTCTCTATGGCCAGGTTACGGTCACTGAGTCTGACCTATGATGTCTCTATGGCCAGGTTACGGTCACTGAGTCTGACCTTCCTTGTTGTTCTATGACGTCTCTATGGCCAGGTTACGGTCACTGAGTCTGACCTTCCATGTGGTTCTATGACGTCTCTATGGCCAGGTTACGGTCACTGAGTCTGACCTTCCATGTTGTTCTATGACGTCTCTATGGCCAGGTTACGGTCACTGAGTCTGACCTTCCATGTGGTTCTATGACGTCTCTATGGCCAGGTTACGGTCACTGAGTCTGACCTTCCATGTTGTTCTATGACGTCTCTATGGCCAGGTTACGGTCACTGAGTCTGACCTTCCATGTTGTTCTATGATGTCTCTATGACCAGGTTACGGTCACTGAGTCTGACCTTCCATGTTGTTCTATGACGTCTCTATGGCCAGGTTACGGTCACTGAGTCTAACCTTCCATGTGGTTCTATGATGTCTCTATGGCCAGGTTACGGTCACTGAGTCGTACATTGTTAATGTCTTCTTTTGTTTAAATTATTCGATTTTTATAAGGTGCTGTGCTACTTTAATATCTCTATATAGATTTTGGCAACATTGAAGTTTGTGATTAAATTTAATTCCGTTTTTCCAATAATTAGCGTATGTTTTTTAGTTACATACAGTTGAAGTCGAAAGTTTACATACACCTTAGCCAAAAACATTTAAACTCAGTTTTCATAAT
The DNA here is from genome assembly GCF_013265735.2 of Oncorhynchus mykiss. Lineage (NCBI taxonomy): Eukaryota > Metazoa > Chordata > Actinopteri > Salmoniformes > Salmonidae > Oncorhynchus > Oncorhynchus mykiss. The sequence goes on from NC_048586.1 coordinate 46,235,317, forward strand.
TCCTGACGTTTAATCCTAGTAAAAATTCCCTGTTTTAGGTCAGTTAGTATCACCACTTTATTTTAATAATGTGAAATGTATAATGTAATAATGTAAAATGGTCATTGTCGATTTGGAAGACCATTTGCGACCAAGCTTTAACTTCCTGACTGATGTCTTGAGATGTTGCTTCAATATATCCACATAATTTTCCTTTCTCATGATGCCATCTATTTTGTGAAGTGCACCAGTCCCTCCTGCAGCAAAGCATCCCCACAACATGATGCTGCCACCCCCGTGCTTCGCGGTTGGGATGGTAATTCTTCGACTTGCAAGCCTCCCCCTTTTTCCTCCAAACATAACAATGGTCATTATGGCCTAACAGTTATATTTTTGTTTCGTCAGACCAGAGGACATTTCTCCAAAAAGTACGATCTTTGTCCCCATGTGCAGTTGCAAACCGTAGTCCGGCTTTTTTATGGCGGTTTTAGAGCAGTAGCTTCTTCCTTGCTGAGCGGCCTTTCAGGTTATGTCGATATAGGACTCGTTTTTACTGTGGATATGGATACTTTTGTACCTGTTTCCTCCAGCATCTTCACAAGGTCCTTTGCTGTTGTTCTGGGATTGATTTGTACTTTTCGCACCAAGTACGTTCATCTCTAGGAGACAGAATGCGTCTCCTTCCTGAGCGGTATGACGGCTGCGTGGTCCCATGGTGTTTATACTTGCGTACTATTGTTAGTACAGATGAACGTGGTACCTTCAGGCGTTTGGAAATTGCTCCCAAGGATGAACCAGACTTGTGGAGGTCTACACTGATTTCTTTTGATTTTCCCAAAGAGGCACTGAGTTTGAAGGTAGGCCTTGAAATACATCCACAGGTACACCTCCAATTGACTCAAATGATGTCATTTAGCCATTCAGAAGCTTCTAAAGCCATGACATCATTTTCTGGAATTTTCCAAGCTGTTTACAGGCACGGTCAACTTAGTGTATGTAAACTTCTGACCCACTGGAATTGTGATACAGTGTGATACAGTCTGTAAACAATTGTTGGAAAAATTACTGGTGTCATGCACAAAGTAGATGTCCTAACCGACTTTCCAAAACTATAGTTTGTTAACAAGACATTTGTGGATTGGTTGAAAAGTGAGTTTTAATGACTCCAACCTCAGTGTATGTGAACGTTTGACTTCAACTGTATGTCTATTTGTTAGAATCGTTTTATTTGCGGTCGAATGGTGGAATATAGCTGGTTCTTTTTGGCCCGTTGCCGACCGAAAGGTCTTCCTCTGGGTGCGGTGTTTGCATAAGAAAGCCTTGAGATCATGATACTCTGGATCACAGTTCAGAATATGTTGTCTCTTTTCTCACAGAACATAATTTGTTGTCTCTTTTCTCACAGTACAGAACTTGATGGCCCTTTTCTTACAGTACAGAATTTGTTGTCTCTTTTCTCACAGTACAGAACTTGATGGCTCTTTTCTCACAGTACAGAATTTGTTGTCTCTTTTCTCACAGAACATAATTTGTTGTCTCTTTTCTCACAGTACAGAACTTGATGGCCCTTTTCTTACAGTACAGAATTTGTTGTCTCTTTTCTCACAGTACAGAACTTGATGGCTATTTTCTCACAGTACAGAATTTGTTGTCTCTTTTCTCACAGAACAGAATTTGTTGGCTCTTTTCTCACAGTCCAGAAATAAAAAAAATCCAGAAAATCACAATGTATGATTTTTAAGTAATTAATTTGCATTTTATTGCATGACATAAGTATTTGATCACCTACCAACCAGTAAGAATTCCGGCTCTCACAGACCTGTTAGTTTTTCTTTAAGAATCCCTCTTGTTCTCCACTCATTACCTGTATTAACTGCACCTGTTTGAACTCGTTACCTGTATAAAAGACACCTGTCCACACACCCAATCAAACAGACTCCAACCTCTCCACAATGGCCAAGACCAGAGAGCTGTGTAAGGACATCAGGGATAAAATTGTAGACCTGCACAAGGCTGGGATGGGCTACAGGACAATAGGCAAGCAGCTTGGTGAGAAGGCAACAACTGTTGGCGCAATTATTAGAAAATGGAAGAAGTTCAAGATGACAGTCAATCACCCTCGGTCTGGGGCTCCATGCAAGATCTCACCTCGTGGGGCATCAATGATCATGAGGAAGGTAAGGGATCAGCCCAGAACTACACGGCAGGACCTGGTCAATGACCTGAAGAGAACTGGGACCACAGTCTCAAAGAAAACCATTAGTAACACACTACGCCGTCATGGATTAAAATCATGCAGCGCACGCAAGGTCCCCCTGCTCAAGCCAGCGCATGTCCAGGCCCATCTGAAGTTTACCAATGACCATCTGGATGATCCAGAGGAGGAATGGGAGAAGGTTGTGTGGTCTGATGAGAAAAAAATAGAGCTTTTTGGTCTAAACTCCACTCGCCGTGTTTGGAGGAAGAAGAAAGATGAGTACAACCCCAAGAACACCATCCCAACCGTGAAGCATGGAGGTGGAAACATCATTATTTGTGGATGCTTTTCAGCAAAGGGGACAGGACGACTGCACTGTATTGAGGGGAGGATGGATGGGGCCATGTATCGTGAGATCTTGGCCAACAACCTTCTTCCCTCAGTAAGAGCATTGAAGATGGGTCGTGGCTGGTTCTTCCAGCATGACAACGACCCGAAACACACAGCCAGGGCAACTAAGGAGTGGCTCCGTAAGAAGAATCTGGAGTGGCCTAGCCAGTCTCCAGACCTGAACCCAATAGAAAATCTTTGGAGGGAGCTGAAAGTCCGTATTGCCCAGCGACAGCCCAGAAACCTGAAGGATCTGGAGAAGATCTGTATGGAGGAGTGGGCCAAAATCCCTGCTGCAGTGTGTGCAAACCTGGTCAAGAACTCCTGGAAACGTATGATCTCTGTAATTGCAAACAAAGGTTTCTGTACCAAATATTAAGTTCTGCTTTTCTGACGTATCAAATACTTATGGCATGCAATAAAATGCAAATGAATTACTTAAAAATCATATTTTCTGGATTTTTGTTTTAGATTCCGTCTTTCACAGTTGAAGTGCACCTATGATAAAAATTACAGACCTCTACATGCTTTGTAAGTAGGAAAACCTGCAAAATCAGCAGTGTATCAAATACTTGTTCTCCCCACTGTATGTGAGAATGCTTTTCATTGACTACAGCTCAGCATTCAACACCATAGTGCCCTTCAAGCTCATACACTAAGCTAAGGACCCTCTGACTAAACACCTCCCTCTGCAACTGGATCCTGGATTTCCTAATGGGCCGACCCCAGGTGGTAAGGATAGGCAGCAACACATCCACCATGCGGACCCTCAACACGGGGGCTCCTCAGGGGTGGGTGCTTAGTCCCCTCCAGTACTCCCTGTTCACCCACAACTGTGTTTGCCATGCACTTGTCCAACACCATTATTATGTTTCCACACCAACACAGTCGTGAAGAGGTCTCTTCCCCCTCAGGGGGCTGAAAAGATTCGGCATGGGCCCTCAGATCCTCAAACTATTCAACAGCTGCACCATTGAGAGAATATTGACAGGCTGCACAGCTTGCGCTCTGTACCTCGCCTCAGGCTGCACAGCTGTTCTTTCATCAAGTGATCATATTATCACTTATCAGACTATTCTCAATTTTCTCAATCTTGTCTTTACTAATATGTGAAATTTGTTTTGATTTAGAATGGCCCATTATCAAATGGGCAGGAACAGAGGGGCAGGAAAATTAAAACAAAAAAACGTTATCTCCATGCACTAGAATAGCAATGATTTCCTACTGGATTGTTTTTTTCTGACTATTCCGGTGATTTCACTCCAGGCATTTACCACTGCAGGAGCATGTAGCCTCCTGCTGTGCGACAGGTGATACTCCACCCAAACCCTGTATGCCGTGGGCTCTCCAACCCTGTTTCTGCAGCTACTCAGTGCTTAATTTGGGAAACCTAGTGAAATCTGTTTTGGGAACATCGATAGTAACATGTTTTCACAAGAAAACATATCTAACAGCCCCTCTCTTTGTTTCTGGAGAAAGCAAGAGAGAGAGAGAGGAGGAGGAGATTGAAACGCAAGGTGGTGAGATATTCTGTAGCAAAAGGTCGCAAAAGGTCATGTGTCAGCGTATTAATTATGAAAATATGTTCAAAATCAATGAACCAACAGCATGGACAAGGCCTATACGTTGTCTCCCAGACTCGTGCATAGGACGTTTGGAGAGTAGCATAAGGTAACCAACCGGTCCATCCAGTATGCATAATAATACAGTTGTTTCATTTTTTTGGAGTATAGGACGGCATGTATCCTAGTTGTTAGAGTGTAGGGGCGGCAGGTATCCTAGTGGTTAGAGTGTAGGGGCGGCAGGTAGCCTAGTGGTTAGAGTGTAGGGGCGGCAGGTATCCTAGTGGTTAGAGTGTAGGGGCGGCAGGTATCCTAGTGGTTAGAGTGTAGGGGCGGCAGGTAGCCTAGTGGTTAGAGTGTAGGGGCGGCAGGTATCCTAGTGGTTAGAGTGTAGGGGCGGCAGGTATCCTAGTGGTTAGAGTGTAGGGGCGGCAGGTAGCCTAATGGTTAGAGTGTAGGGGCGGCAGGTAGTCTAGTGGTTAGAGTGTAGGGGCGGCAGGTAGCCTAGTGGTTAGAGTGTAGGGGCGGCAGGGTAGCCTAGTGGTTAGAGTGTAGGGGCGGCAGGTATCCTAGTGGTTAGAGTGTAGGGGCGGCAGGTATCCTAGTGGTTAGAGTGTAGGGGCGGCAGGTAGCCTAATGGTTAGAGTGTAGGGGCGGCAGGTAGTCTAGTGGTTAGAGTGTAGGGGCGGCAGGTAGCCTAGTGGTTAGAGTGTAGGGGAGGCAGGTTACCTAGTGGTTAGAGTGTAGGGGCGGCAGGTAGCCTAGTGGTTAGAGTGTAGGGGAGGCAGGTAGCCTAGTGGTTAGAGTGTAGCGGACGGCAGGTATCCTAGTGGTTAGAGTGTAGGGGCGGCAGGTATCCTAGTGGTTAGAGTGTAGGGGCGGCATGTATCCTAGTTAGATTAGAGTGTTGGACTTGTAACCGAAAGGTTGCAAGATTGAGTCCCCCGAGCTGACAAGGTAAAAATCTGTCGTTCTGCCCCTAAACAGGCAGTTAATCCACTGTTCCTAGGCCGTCATTGAAAATAAGAATTTGTCCGTAACTGACTTGCCTAGTTAAATAAAATAAAAAAACATGTTTTCCACTCAGTTTCAACCTGTTGTTGAACTTCTGTCTTCAAATAGATTTAAAAAGCTGTTTAAAAAGCTGTTTCGATGACACATTTTTGATGTGATTTTAGATTGCATTTCCATTGATGTGAGAGGGACAATAGATCCCTGAGTACCAGGCCATTAGGACCTGATGGAGGGACAATAGAGCCCTGAGTACCAGGCCATTAGAACCTGATGGAGGGACAATAGATCCCTGAGTACCAGGCCATTAGGACCTGATGGAGGGACAATAGAGCCCTGAGTACCAGGCCATTAGGACATGATGGAGGGACAATAGAGCCCTGAGTAGCAGGCCATTAGAACCTGATGGAGGGACAATAGAGCCCTGAGTAGCAGGCCATTAGAACCTGATGGAGGGACAATAGAGCCCTGAGTAGCAGGCCATTAGAACCTGATGGAGGGACAATAGAGCCCTGAGTACCAGGCCATTAGGACCTGATGGAGGGACAATAGATCCCTGAGTACCAGGCCATTAGGACCTGATGGAGGGACAATAGAGCCCTGAGTACCAGGCCATTAGGACATGATGGAGGGACAATAGAGCCCTGAGTAGCAGGCCATTAGAACCTGATGGAGGGACAATAGAGCCCTGAGTAGCAGGCCATTAGAACCTGATGGAGGGACAATAGAGCCCTGAGTACCAGGCCATTAGGACATGATGGAGGGACAATAGAGCCCTGAGTACCAGGCCATTAGAACCTGATGGAGGGACAATAGAGCCCTGAGTAGCAGGCCATTAGAACCTGATGGAGGGACAATAGAGCCCTGAGTACCAGGCCATTAGGACATGATGGAGGGACAATAGAGCCCTGAGTAGCAGGCCATTAGAACCTGATGGAGGGACAATAGAGCCCTGAGTACCAGGCCATTAGGACCTGATGGAGGGACAATAGAGCCCTGAGTACTAGGCCATTAGGACATGATGGAGGGACAATAGAGCCCTGAGTAGCAGGCCATTAGGACCTGATGGAGGGACAATAGAGCCCTGAGTACCAGGCCATTAGGACCTGATGGAGGGACAATAGAGCCCTGAGTAGCAGGCCATTAGGACCTGATGGAGGGACAATAGAGCCCTGAGTACCAGGCCATTAGGACCTGATGGAGGGACAAAATAGAGCCCTGAGTACCAGGCCATTAGGACCTGATGGAGGGACAACAGAGCCCTGAGTACTAGGCCATTAGGAACTGATGGAGGGACAATAGAGCCCTGAGTACTAGGCCATTAGGACCTGATGGAGGGACAATAGAGCCCTGAGTACCAGGCCATTAGGACCTGATGGAGGGACAATAGAGCCCTGAGTACCAGGCCATTAGGACCTGATGGAGGGACAATAGAGCCCTGAGTACTAGGCCATTAGGACCTGATGGAGGGACAATAGAGCCCTGAGTACCAGGCCATTAGGACCTGATGGAGGGACAATAGAGCCCTGAGTACCAGGCCATTAGGACCTGATGGAGGGACAATAGAGCCCTGAGTACTAGGCCATTAGGACATGATGGAGGGACAATAGAGCCCTGAGTACCAGGCCATTAGGACCTGATGGAGGGACAATAGAGCCCTGAGTACCAGGCTATTAGGACCTGATGGAGGGACAATAGATTCCTGAGTACTAGGCCATTAGGACATGATGGAGGGACAATAGAGCCCTGAGTACCAGGCCATTAGGACCTGATGGAGGGACAATAGAGCCCTGAGTACCAGGCCATTAGGACCTGATGGAGGGACAATAGAGCCCTGAGTAGCAGGCCATTAGGACCTGATGGAGGGACAATAGAGCCCTGAGTACCAGGCCATTAGGACCTGATGGAGGGACAAAATAGAGCCCTGAGTACCAGGCCATTAGGACCTGATGGAGGGACAACAGAGCCCTGAGTACTAGGCCATTAGGAACTGATGGAGGGACAATAGAGCCCTGAGTACTAGGCCATTAGGACCTGATGGAGGGACAATAGAGCCCTGAGTACCAGGCCATTAGGACCTGATGGAGGGACAATAGAGCCCTGAGTACCAGGCCATTAGGACCTGATGGAGGGACAATAGAGCCCTGAGTACTAGGCCATTAGGACCTGATGGAGGGACAATAGAGCCCTGAGTACCAGGCCATTAGGACCTGATGGAGGGACAATAGAGCCCTGAGTACCAGGCCATTAGGACCTGATGGAGGGACAATAGAGCCCTGAGTACTAGGCCATTAGGACATGATGGAGGGACAATAGAGCCCTGAGTACCAGGCCATTAGGACCTGATGGAGGGACAATAGAGCCCTGAGTACCAGGCTATTAGGACCTGATGGAGGGACAATAGATTCCTGAGTACTAGGCCATTAGGACATGATGGAGGGACAATAGAGCCCTGAGTACCAGGCCATTAGGACCTGATGGAGGGACAATAGAGCCCTGAGTACCAGGCCATTAGGACCTGATGGAGGGACAATAGAGCCCTGAGTACCAGGCCATTAGGACCTGATGGAGGGACAATAGAGCCCTGAGTACCAGGCCATTAGGACCTGATGGTAGTTAGTGAGTTGGGTACTACCAATGTGTGTCAAATCAAATGTGTCTATTCAAATCAAATATTTGCCACACATGCCCCAAATACAACAAGTGTAGACTTTACCGTGAAATTCTTACTTACAAGCCCTTAACCAACAGTGCTGTTCAAGAAGAAGAAAATATTTACCAAGTAGACTAAGGTAAAAAATGAATAATAAAATCCAGAGTGCATAAAAGGAGATTACCGTGACTACAGCGGTCACATGACTCATGACTGCAGGTGTGGCGGTAATATGGTCACTGCAACAGCCCTAGTAACAACAGCCCTAGTAACAGCAGCCCTAGTAACAACAGCCCTAGTAACAACAGCCCTCTTCTTCCTGCTCTGTGTCCTCTCACGTCACATGACTTAGCTGCCTGCTGCAGCGCTCAGTCTCAACACACACATAGCCCTCCAGCCCTCCCCATCACTCCAGCCCTCCCCATACCTCCAGCCCTCCCCATACCTCCAGCCCTCCCCATCACTCCAGCCCTCCCCATCCCTCCAGCCCTCCAGCCCTCCACATCACTCCAGCCCTCCCCCTCCAGCCCTCCCCATCCCTCCAGCCCTCCCTCCCCCTCCAGCCCTCCCCATCCCTCCAGCCCTCCCCATCCCTCCAGCCCTCCCCATCCCTCCCGCCCTCCCCAGCCCTCCAGCCCTCCCCATCACTCCAGCCCTTCCCATCACTCCAGCCCTCCCCATCACTCCAGCCCTCCCCATCCCTCCAGCCCTCCCCATCACTCCAGCCCTCCCCAACCCTCCCCATCACTCCTGCACTCAATCACTCGGCAACAGGCTGCCTCGGCGCCTGATAGTCAGCAGCAGCAGGTCACAGTGAGATTCAGTATATATATATATATAACAATGAAAATAAATGTCTTCAAAAATGGAAGGCAGTCGAGATGCAAGATCAGGTGGGACCATTCTAACCAACGAGAGGGCAGACACGCTTGTGAGCAAAAGGCATAACTCCAATATAACGTCACTTACTTATATCAGTACACTCGTAAGAACCTAATCATTACCAAACTTCTAGTTGATCAAATAAGTCACACGTAGTAAATAAGCAAATTTGTTAACCGAATTCAACACTTCTCGCTTGGAGAGTGACATTTTTTACAAATAATTCCACCTGCTGGAGAAGACAGATTTTAGACCTCTTTATCCCTCTCGCTTTGCCTCTTCCTTTCTGGCTTTTGGTTTCCGTTAGATACCACAAATTCAAAAAGTCAAAATTGGCTATATTGTAAAAAATGAATGAAAACAAAAAAGTTGCCTTCTTGGTCATATTTTATGGTTAGGGTTAGGCATAAGATTAGCAGTGTGGTTTGGGTTAGGCATAAGGTTAGCAGTGTGGTTATGGTTAGGTATAAGATTAGCAGTGTAGTTAGGGTTAGGTATAAGGTTAGCAGTGTGGTTATGGTTAGGTATAAGATTAGCAGTGTGGTTAGGGTTAGGCATAAGGTTAGCAGTGTGGTTATGGTCAGGTATAAGATTAGCAGTGTGGTTAGGGTTAGGCATAAGGTTAGCAGTGTGGTTAGGGTTAGGCATAAGGTTAGCAGTGTGGTTAGGGTTAGGCATAAGGTTAGCAGTGTGGTTAGGGTTAGCAGTGTGGTTAGGGTTAGGTATATGGTTAGCAGTGTGGTTAGGGTTAGGTATAAGGTTAGCAGTGTGGTTAGGATTAGGTATAAGGTTATCAGTGTGGTTAGGTTTAGCAGTGTGGTTATGGTTAGGTATAAGGTTAGCAGTGTGGTTATGGTTAGGTATAAGGTTAGCAGTGTGGTTAGGGTTAGGTATAAGATTAGCAGTGTGGTTAGGGTTAGGTATAAGGTTAGCAGTGTGGTTATGGTTAGGTATAAGGTTAGCAGTGTGGTTAGGGTTAGGCATAAGGTTAGCAGTGTGGTTATGGTTAGGTATAAGGTTAGCAGTGTGGTTAGGGTTAGCAGTGTGGTTAGGGTTAGCAGTGTGGTTATGGTTAGGTATAAGGTTAGCAGTGTGGTTAGGGTTAGCAGTGTGGTTAGGGTTAGCAGTGTGGTTATGGTTAGGTATAAGGTTAGCAGTGTGGTTAGGGATAGCAGTGTGGTTATGGTTAGCAGTGTGGTTATGGTTAGGTATAAGGTTATCAGTGTGGTTAGGGTTAGGTTTAAAAATCTAATTTTAACCCTCCTGTTGTGTTCGTTTCATGTTAATTCATTCTGTGTTCCCGGTCCAAAATGACCGCCCCTTTAAAGCTGATTATAAATCCATAATAACACAAAAATTATCACCTAATGTTGTGTTAGATCTTTTTATCAGCTCATCTTCTTGTGAACATTACAAGTTTTGAACCTCTATTTGCTATTTATGTCCTGTATGCCTCATTGACCTGAGCTCATACAACTTGTTTTGAGTTTAAGAAAAAGCATCATGTATGGATAATTTTGACTATAACAAACACTCAGATGAAACATATTGTGCTATTTATCACAGACTACTTTGTGTCAAAGTTTAACAAGGACTCTCTCCTCCTCACCAGTGTCATGATCAAATATATGATCAAGAGCTTCACATACAGTATATTGTTTGGTTATTGTGCTGCCACAGAATGAATTGTGAGCAAAGGCCTCAAAGCAGCTTTATATACCAGAGCTGTGAGAAGAGTTCTATATATTATTGAAACAATGTTGCGATTGTTGGGGAGAATGCCAACAGGTGTGGTTCCCGTGGGGGAAAGATTCTATTGGGGAAAGGTTCCTGTGGAGGTTGCCATGGAAGCCATGAAGGGGAGTGAAGTGTGTGTGTGTGTGTGTGTGTGTGTGTGTGTGTGTGTGTGTGTGTGTGTGTGTGTGTGTGTGTGTGCTCAAACAAACATGCATGTGGGGGTTTGGGAGTGAAAGTGTGTCCACCTGATGAATGGACATGTGCCTGAACTCAATTTTATAGACTAATTGTAGTCTCACCCATTCCTTTCTAATGACCGGTCATTTTTGACTGGGAACACCACAGGTGTACAAAAGTGAAATAAAACACCCAAAATGTAATGAAAATCATCTAAATGTTTTTTGTGTTTTCAGATGCCCTGTGTGGACAAAGTCATGGAACCTTATGACAATCACAATAAATTAACTACAATTTTCAGAGAGAAAACTTGTAAATCTCTCCAATTCGTCCAGAACACAGCAGGAGGGTTAAGAATATACAACTGTAGAAACAAGCAGGTTTATGACTTTGTAGCTGTGGTAACTAGTGACAACAACCCTCCGGGTTCCTATGGTAGCTACTTGAGATTTGATTGACGGAACAATCCAGCCAATGGTTGCAGCAATTGTTTTATTCACAGAAGCAGATTCACCAGTTGAAAGTTTCATAAATGACTTACATTCAACCTCTCAGTGACTTACATGCTTGCTAATCATATTCAATGTATGCAAATGACAAGTTAGGCATTTGCGACCATTGTTAAATTTATCACACAATACTTGCAACCACCAATCTCAATGTGTGACCACAAAATAACAAAATATAAGTTTTCATACTTTAGAATACAATGGAATCCCATCATTTTCCCCCTCTCTGTTCTGTTTCTATGCAACAGCCTTTCATAGATACAAGACTCGACATTCACGTAGGCAACGCAACGTTTCTACAGTAGGCAACGGTACAGTCGGTGTGTTTTTACAGTTAGGCCATAGGCCATTTAAAAGTTCTGTGACCTTGGTTGTTTTCAGTATCCTATAGTCAGCATGTGTTTTCTGAAGCCGCTGCAGTCCAGCTATATGCCAGTTTGGCAATGAACGATTGCTTTCCCCTGGGAACTCAAGGTTAAAGAGCGGTTCACCTCTGGGAACACGCACGCACGCACGCACGCACACACACACACACACACACACACACACACACACACACACACACACACACACACACACACACAGACAGACATACAGACAGACAGACAGACAGACAGACAGACAGACAGACAGACAGACAGACAGACAGACAGACAGACAGACAGACAGACAGACAGACAGACAGACAGACAGACAGACAGACAGACACAAACAGAGAGAGAGGACTAAAATCTTATCACAGATGGATACTACTCCAATACCAGATAATAGAAGTCAGCAGAACATGAAGCAGGGAAGGAGGCAGAACATGAAGCAGGGAAGGAGGCAGAACATGAAGCAGGGAAGGAGGCAGAACATGAAGCAGGGAAGGAGGGAGGCAGAACATGAAGCAGGGAGGCAGAACATAAAGCAGGGAGGGAGGGAGGGAGAACATGAAGCAGGGAGGCAGAACATGAAGCAGGTAGGGAGGCAGAACATGAAGCAGGGAGGGAGAACATGAAGCAGGGAGGCAGAACATGAAGCCGGGAGGGAGGGAGGCAGAACATGAAGCAGGGAGGCAGAACATGAAGCAGGGAGGGAGGCAGAACATGAAGCAGGGAGGGAGGCAGAACATGAAGCAGGGAGGGAGGGAGGCAGAACATGAAGCAGGGAGGCAGAACATAAAGCAGGGAGGGAGGCAGAACATGAAGCAGGGAGGGAGGCAGAACATGAAGCAGTGAGGGAGAACATGAAGCAGGGAGGCAGAACATGAAGCCGGGAGGGAGGGAGGCAGAACATGAAGCAGGGAGGCAGAACATGAAGCAGGGAGGGAGGCAGAACATGAAGCAGGGAGGGAGGCAGAACATGAAGCAGGGAGGCAGAACATGAAGCAGGGAGGGAGGCAGAACATGAAGCAGGGAGGGAGGCAGAACATGAAGCAGTGAGGGAGGCAGAACATGAAGCCGGGAGGGAGGGAGGAAGAACATGAAGCAGGGAGGCAGAACATGAAGCAGGGAGGGAGGCAGAACATGAAGCAGGGCGGGAGGCAGAACATGAAGCAGGGAGGGAGGCAGAACATGAAGCAGGGAGGGAGGGAGGCAGAACATGAAGCAGGGAGGCAAAACATGAAGCAGGGAGGGAGGCAGAACATGAAGCAGGGAGGGAGGCAGAACATGAAGCAGTGAGGGAGGCAGAACATGAAGCAGGGAGGGAGGCAGAACATGAAGCCGGGAGGGAAGGAGGCAGAACATGAAGCAGGGAGGCAGAACATGAAGCAGGGAGGGAGGCAGAACATGAAGCAGGGAGGGAGGCAGAACATGAAGCAGGGAGGGAGGCAGAACATGAAGCAGGGAGGGAGGCAGAACATGAAGCAGGGAGGGAGGCAGAACATGAAGCAGGGAGGGAAGGAGGCAGAACATGAGGCAGGGAGGGAGGGAGGCAGAACATGAAGCAGGGAGGGAGGCAGAACATGAAGCAGTGAGGGAGGCAGAACATGAAGCCGGGAGGGAAGGAGGCAGAACATGAAGCAGGGAGGGAAGGAGGCAGAACACGAGGCAGGGAGGGAGGGAGGGAGGCAGAAAATGAAGCAGGGAAAAAAAAAGAAATGTTCACTAATATCTCATAAGGCCCCCAATGAGAGGACATCACTGCCTCACAAATGGAATACTATTCCGCATTAAAAGCACTACTTTTGTCCAGGACCCTGTTCCCTATATACAGTTGAGGTCGAAAGTTTACTTACACTTAGGTTGGAATCATTAAAACTCATTTTTCAACCACTCCACAAATTTCTTGTTAACCAACTGTAGTTTTGGTAAGTCAGTTAGAACATCTACTTTGTGCATGACACAAGTACTTTTTCAAGAAATTGTTTACAGACAGATTATTTCAATTATAATTCACTGTATCACAATTCCAGTGGGTCAGAAGTTTAAATACATTAAGTTGACTGTGCCTTTAAACAGCTTGGAAAATTCCAGAAAATGATGTCAAGACGTTAGAAGCTTCTGATAGGCTATTTGACATCATTTGAGTCAATTGGAGGTGTACCTGTGGATGTATTTCAAGGCCTACCTTCAAATTCAGTGCTTCTTTGCTTGACATCATGGGAAAATAAAAAGAAATGAGCCAAGACTTCAGAAAAAAAATGGTAGACCTCCACAAGTCTGGTTCATCCTTGGGAGCATTTTCCAAATGCCTGAAGGTACCACAATCATCTGTACAAACAATAGCAAGCAAGTATAAACACCATGGGACCACACAGCCGTCATACCACTCAGGAAGGAGACGCGTTCTGTCTCCTAGAGATGAACGTGCTTTGGTGCTAAAAGTGCAAATCAATCCCAGAACAACAGCAAAGGACCTTGTGAAAATGCTGGAGGAAACAGGTACAAAAGTATCTATATCCACAGTAAAACGAGTCCTATATCGACATAATCTGAAAGGCCGCTCAGCGAGGAAGAAGCCACTGCTCCAGACTAAGGTTTGCAACTGCACATGGGGACTAAGATTGTACTTTCTGGTCTAATGAAACAAAAATAGAACTGTTTGGCCATAATGAGCATCGTTATGTTTGGTGGAAAAGGGGGAGGCTAGCAAGGCGAAGAACACCATCCCAACCGTGAAGCACGGGGGTGGCAGCAACATGTTGTGGGTGTCACGTTCTGACCTTAGTTCCTTTTTTATGTCTTTATTTTAGTTGGTCAGGGTGTGAGTTAGGTTGGGTATTCTATGTTGTTTTTCTATGTTTTGTTCTGTTGTTATATTTCTATGTGTTTGGTCTATTATGGTTCTCAATCAGAGGCAGGTGTCAGTCGTGGTCTCTGATTGGGAGCCATATTTAGGTAGCCTATTTTCTATTGTGTTTTTTTGGGTGGTTGTATCCTGTGTTAGTGTTTTCACCATATGGGACTGTTTCAGTTGTTTGCTTGTACTTTTGATATTTTGTTCAGTGTTCTGTTGATTCATTAAATATATCATTATGGACACTTACCACGCTGCACATTGGTCCTCCGATCCTTCCTACTACTACTACTCCTCCTCAGAAGAGGAGGAAGACGAGCGTTACAGTGGGGGTGCTTTGCTGCAGGAGGGACTGGTGCACGTCACAAAATAGATGGCACCATAAAGGGAGGGAAATTATGTGGATATATTGAAGTAACATCTCCAGACATCAGTCAGAAAGTTGGTTGCAAATGGGTCTTCCAAATGGGCAATGATCCTAAGCATACTTCCAAAGTTGTGGCAAAAAGTCAAGGTATTGGAGTGGCCATCACAAAGCCCTGACCTCAATCCTATAGGAAATGTGTGGTCAGAACTGAAAAAGCATGTGCGAGCATGGAGGCCTAGAAACCTGACTCAGTTACACCAGCTCTGTCAGGAGGAATGGGCCAAAATTCACCCAACTTATTGTGGGAAGCTTGTGGAAGGCTACCTGAAATGTTTGAAACAAGTTAAACAATTTAAAGGCAATTCTACCAAATACTAATTGAGTGTATGTAAATGTCTAACCCACTGAGAATGTGATGAAAGAAATAAAAGCTGAAATAAATAATTCTCTCTACTATTATTCTGACATTTCAATTTTTTTAAATAAAATGGTGATTCTAACTGACCTAAAACAGGGAATTTTTACTAGGATTAAATGTCAGGATTTGTGAAAAACTGAGTTTAAATGTATTTGGCTAAGGTGTATGTAAACGTCCGACTTCAACTGTAGGACCCAGAAGGCTCTGGTCAAAAGTATTGCACTGTCTAGGGAATAGGGTACATTTGGGACTAACACTGCTGCTCAAAACGGTCATCACTTGTAACACAGGCTGTCCAATGTTCAAAACATTGCATAGTGCATTCACATCTTTAAAGAAACCTTGCACTTGCAGAATCATTGGTTCAAATAACTTATTAATCATGAAATACCATAGGAACGTTCATTTAGATCACCCACACACAAGATACCGATAGTTTCGCTGTGTAGTTGTTCGTACAATCATTTAATATTGTAGTACAAAATATGTGATACATGCTACCACATGTAAATACATCACTGTAAAAGGACTAGTAGAGAGAATACTACAGACACAGTGGAATAATTGAACAAAATATGAAATGCATTGATGAAATACAATAAAATCATAACATAGGTTTCTTTGAATTAAAGCAAAAAAAAAAAAAAGTAGATACAACAACAACAACAACAACAACAACAACAACAACAACAACAACAACAACAAAAAATACAGTAAAACATCAACTGCAGTGTTTCTCAGCTGGCTTACTGTAAAAAGCTGAACAAAGGATTGATTACTGTACTTCTATATTTCCATCAGCCCTGTCTTGTGGATTTGGCCATAGGTTCTCATCCACATCACAATGGATGATTTCATTAGCCGAACATTTTGGGAAGAATCTTCAGGCGAATCCAGGCCTGTCACTGGTCTGCCGTGATGTCACTGCATGCCTCATCCATGGCCTGGAGAGGGATGGTTTGTTCGTGAGGTACCAATGTAACAGTGTAACTTCACGTCCGTCCCCTCGCCCCTACCCGGGCTCGCGCCTGTCATATACCTTCCACCTCCATGTGGAGAAAAATCTATCAATTGGGTTAAGGACAGGAGAGTATGGGGGTAAGTACAGGGTGGTAAATTGTGGTTGGGCCTGAAACCATGCTTGCACCATTTGAGCATGATGGAACCTGACATTATCCCACACAATGACATAGGTGACGCCATCAGCTCTACAGACCTGATTTAGCTCATCAAGGTTACAAGGAGAGCTGCATTATATGATCCAATACGAGGTCCACACCATCTTCCGATATAGCCGCCCACATGGTGATGTTGGCCCCACGTTGTCCAGGTACTTGGATGGCTGCCCGCTGGCCAATGAAATTCCGACCTCTCCTCCTTGTCTAGGACAGCCTGCCTCATCCAAAAATAGGAATTTGTGATGGTTTTAGTCATCCTCTAAAAAGACATTTTGGAAAAGAGAATTACTGATTACAATGATTTGGGGATTTTTTTCACAACAGGCATCTTGAAACTGAACATACCTGAACATACTCAGTCCTCAGTTGCTTCACTCTGTCTGCATTTCTTTCAAAAGGCACACGGTATAGCTGTTTTAGAGACACCTGGTGCCTTTTTCAGCATGCGTGCAATAGTCGGCAAACGTATGGATTTCACATTGTTGAACATGTCGTCACTGTCCAAGATTTGCTGAAGAATTTCTGTAAGGCAAATATCATTTCTGGCCCAAATTGGTCACAGCCTGCACTCTAGTTGGTCAGTAAGAATTTTGCCTCTGCCTCTCCTATTTGGGAGAGTCTCAATTCTGCAGGGAAAATTACAGTAAGAGTATATTTAGTCACATCCCCTACTATGTGAAACACATTTGCATGCGATATACATACTTTTGACAATTGAGAGTGGCCTCGTGTTTAGCGCACGCTGAAGACATACCGGTTCTCATTGCCGGAAAGTTCTGATGAGGCCACAGTTGATCTTCTGAGGTTTGGTTGAATCATTGTAGCTGCCTCAGTCATTGTCATGCCATGATTTACGACATGGTCTAAAATGGCCTCTACCACATTCCCCAACGCACCTCTCGAACGAGGCCCACGACCCCCTCTCAGAAGGGGTGCTTGGACCGTGGCCTTGTCCTCTACCACGTTCCCCACCACACCTCTCGAACGAGGCCCACGACCCCCTCTCAGAAGGGGTGCTTGTCACCTGCCATTCCTGTGACCACCATGTCTTCCTCGTCTTCCTCCTCCCACTGCTTGACCTCTATTGTGACCTGGATCACCTGCCGGCTCCATGTTATCGCATGTTATCGCTATGTTGTTGTAGGTGGATACCACTCATTTCACTATATACGCGGACCACAATGTGAAATAAATCATAACGAGTTGGCAGTATAAAGCAGTTACAATTGCCTGCATACATACACTCACCGGTCACTTTATTAGGTACACCTGCGTGTTAACGAAAACAGTCTGCTCCTTCAAACACACGAATCATGTGGCTGCCTGCAACTCAGTATATAGAGTATATAGAGTAGAGAGCTTTAGATGTTGTTCGACCAAACATTAGAACGGGCAAGATGAGTAATCTAAGCAATGTTGACCGTGGTATGATTGTTGGTGCCACACATGGTGGTTTGTGCATCTCAGAAACAGCTGCACTCCTGGGATTTTTACTCACTACAACAGTCTCTAGAGTTCACAGAGAATGGTGCGATAAACAAAACACATTCAGTGAGCGGCAGTTCTGTGGGCTAAAACACTTTGTTAATGAGAGAGGTCAGAGGAGAATGTCCAGACTCATTCAAGCTAACAGAAAGGCCACAAATGCTCAAATAACAGCTGTTTAAAACAGTGGTGAGCAGAAGGGCATCTCTTAACGTACAACACCGTGAATAATTCAGGCTGTTGTGGAGGCAAAAGGGGGTCCTACCCAGTACTAGATAGGAGTACCTAATAAAGTGGCCGGTGAGTGTACAGTAATGTCAAGTCTGGAAAAGTGGTACATGGGATTGTAGAAACAGTGTCTGATAAGGCATTATGATGAAATATTACATCCATAGATAATGTAGTCCAATTGGTTCATGTTCCACGGTAAATTGGTGTCAATGGATCTCGTTATCCTGAATCGGAATATCGGAATATTGTTAGTCAGTTTCCATAAAACTATGCATTAAGAGTAACGCAACGGTTACTTATCATTTTGATCAGCTGTATTAATTGATAGTTAGATCGTTGTAGTGAAATGAACAGACAGTCATCTCAGATGTAATGTGTGAATTGCATTTTGAAATGGTAATACTTTGTCATTTTGAACAGGTGATTTTAGTTCAATGAACAAATGATATTAGCTTCATGTGGATTGTATAGAAGCACTTGGAAAAAGTGTCCAGAGTTTTGAAAAATGTGCATTTTGATCATCGGTTGTGAGTTTTGTGTCTAGAGTTTTGAAAAATCACATTCAAGGTTCTGAAATTAGTGCCAAAGTGATAAAGAAAAACCTGTAAATACGATTTGATTCTGTCCATGCACACTGCTGTGGTGTGGGATTCCTGCAATCAAATTAATTGCTATTCCAAAATACCTAAGGTTAACAACTATCCCCACCTGATACATCCCAGGTATTGGACTGTTAGAAGAGATCCTTAAGAGTTTTAGAGCCCCAACTTGGAGAAAACATATCAAGGAGACACACCTGTGTGTGTGTGTGTGTTTCTATGTCTGTGCTCATGTGTGTACAAGTGTGTATGTTTGCACGCGTGTCTGTGTATCTGTGTGTGTGTGTGCCTGTGTCTGTGTCCATGTATCTCTCTCTTTCTCTGTCTCTCTCTGTGTGTGTGTGTGTGATCCCAGACTACTCCCAGTCAGACAGCAGGACAGACTAACCAAAATTGTAATCAGTAACGTAACTTTTGGACTACTTTCCCCGTAAGAGACATCAGAAGGAGACAAAAAATTATCGATCAAACCCACTTGGTGTGTCATCATAGTGGTCTCTGATTGGTGGTCATCACTTGGTGTGTCATCATAGTGGTCTCTGATTGGTGGTCATCACTTGGTGTGTCATCATAGTGGTCTCTGATTGGTGGTCATCACTTGGTGTGTCATCATAGTGGTCTCTGATTGGTGGTCATCACTTGATGTGTCATCATAGTGGACTCTGATTGGTGGTCAGACTCACTCGGGTGGAACAAACTTAAAACTTAAACTTAAATTTAAGCCTTTTTTCACTATTGATTTGAATGTCGTTGAGAAAAGGAGTCATAATGTATGGTTCTGCAAACATCCTTTCTGAATTTAAAAGTAATCCAGGAAGTTACCATCTGGTTGCTTTAAAGTATCAGTTACTCAACTTTGCTTCTTAGAGTATAGATGCAATATCCCAGTGTGGAGATACAGGAGAGAGATGAAGAGGAGAGAGATGAAGAGGACAGAGACTGGTATATCCAGCTGTAACAGCTAGCAGCATAGAGAGATGAAGAGGACAGAGATGAAGAGGAGAGAGATGAAGAGGATAGAGATGAAGAGGACAGAGATGAAGAGGATAGAGATGAAGAGGACAGAGATGAAGAGGAGAGAGATGAAGAGGAGAGAGATGAAGAGGACAGAGACTGGTATATCCAGCTGTAACAGCTAGCAGCATAGAGAGATGAAGAGGAGAGAGATGAAGAGGAGAGAGATGAAGAGGAGAGAGACTGGTATATCCAGCTGTAACAGCTAGCAGCATAGAGAGATGAAGAGGAGAGAGATGAAGAGGAGAGAGACTGGAATATCCAGCTGTAACAGCTAGCAGCATAGAGAGATGAAGAGGAGAGAGATGAAGAGGAGAGAGACTGGTATATCCAGCTGTAACAGCTAGCAGCATAGAGAGATGAAGAGGACAGAGATGAAGAGGACAGAGATGAAGAGGACAGTGACTAGTGCAGCATTATAGGATCAACACCAACACAAACTGCTTCTCTATGGCAACATGTTCTCCTTGACTTGTTAGTGAACACTTTTAGAAATAGGAAAACCCACAAATTCACTATTCCCTCACCAATGTCATCTCATTGACAGATATTTGTCCCATAGTCCTAAGAACATGAGATGGAAAAAGCTGAGAAAAAACACTGTTTAGTCTGTAGAAGTTGAGTTTAAAGGTGTGACAATTCTGTTTGTTTTTTTATCCACAAACAACAACAATATGTAACATTTAAGTTCCGCTCTGTGGCGCGTCTCACAATGTGAACACAGATCATACTTGACATCGGTAGGCTAGTTTACCGTTCATTAAGAAACGTCACACTACCAGACAAATTATAAGTCACATTACAATCCCTGCTGCTCAGGCTTCCTAAGCTAGTTTCCCTACACCCTGTGGTGCACTCAGAATAACGTTTATAAAACGTTATGCATTGTTAAGAGCCACCAGGACACATCAGGCAATGCAGCAAAACACCTCAAGAGTTCAAATCACTAATGATCCTTTCACACTTAAAAAAAAAAAAAAAAAAAAGAAGCTATTTCCATTTTTAACTTTTAACTTGAATTTCTCCTAAATGACTTCTTAGGTAGTTAGAGTTTCTTCAGAGGAAACGTAATATTATAATAAATAATTCTCACTGCTGCCTCAGAGCTACTTACTGTAAGGCAATATGTATTCTGTTCTGTTTCCCATATTGATTTGTAATGCTGACAATCTACACGGCAAAGTGTTCTCAATTTAATTTCAAATGTCCTATGGAGTTTATTACACAGCATTAGGAATGAGTTGTGTCCATTGCTGTCTGTCTGTCTGTCTGTCTGTCTGTCTGTCTGTCTGTCTGTCTGTCTGTCTGTCTGTCTGTCTGTCTGTCTGTCTCTAACATGTCTGTCTGTCTATCTGTCTGTCTCTAACATGTCTGTCTGTCTGTCTGTCTGTCTGTCTGTCTGTCTGTCTGTCTGTCTGTCTGTCTGTCTGTCTGTCTGTCTCTAACATGTCTGTCTGTCTGTCTGTCTGTCTGTCTGTCTGTCTGTCTGTCTGTCTGTCTGTCTGTCTGTCTGTCTGTCTCTAACATGTCTGTCTGTCTGTCTGTCTGTCTGTCTGTCTGTCTCTCCCTCTCTCCCTCCCTGATTCTAATCCTTTAAAGTGAACAAACTCCAGGGACCGGCTTATTTACCAGAATGGCTCGAGGCAGAACACACGTGTTTTCATTTCCAATCAAGGCTCCAAGTTCTTTTAAGAATTGCACGGTAATTGGTTTTTTTACTGCACAAGATTGTTACTCGTTGAGGAAGTTTTTATAGGCTATAGCCTACAATACAGTACTGTTGTTTTCTCATAGGTTGACACACACGCCGACTGCGGCACCACTCCTGGTGGTAGTGAACGCCATTAGGTGGTCGGTTACTGTGTGCGTGGGTGTATTTCACATGTTCGCTGCCCATTTAAGCCACAGTGACTTCCTTCCTGATTGTCTAAAACAACAACAGAGAAGGTATTTTTACTACCTTGCCTGGGTGTTTGTAATTAGCTTAACCATCTGGTGACTTTTCAAAGAAAGTGTGAATGAGTCAAGTCTGGAACTTGCTTTTTTTTTAAATATATATACACTACCATTCAAACGTTTGGGATCATTTAGAAATGTCCTTGTTTTTGAAAGAAAATCTAGTTTTTTTTGTCCATTAAAATAACATGAAATTGATCAGAAAAACAGTGTAGACAATGTTAAGGCCAGCAGCCCGGAGTCGCCTCTTCACTGTTGACGTTGAGCCTGGTGTTTTGCTGGTACTATTTAATGAAGCTGCCAGTTGAGGACTTGTGAGGCATCTGTTTCTTAAACTAGTCATTCTAATGTACTTGTCCTCTTGCTCAGTTGAGCACCGGAGCCTCCCACTCCTCTTTCTATTCCTGTTAGAACCAGTTTGCGCTATTCTGTAAAGGGAGTAGTACACAGCGTTGTACGAGATCTTCAGTTTCTTGGCAATTTCTTGCATGGAATGGCCTTAATTTCTCAGAAGAAGAACAGACTGACGAGTTTCAGAAGAAAGTTATTTGTTTCTGGCCATTTTGAGCCTGTAATCGAACCCACAAATGCTGATTCTACAGATCCTCAACTAGTCCAAATCGGGACAGTTTTATTGCTTCTTTAATCAAAACAACAGTTTTCAACTTTTGAATGGTAGTGTACAGTCGTGGCCAAAAGTTTTGAGAATTACTCAAATATGAATTTTCACAAAGTCTGCTGCCTCAGTTTGTATGATGGCAATTTGCATATACTCCAGAATGTTATGAAGAGTGATCAGATGAATTGCAATTAATTGCAAAGTCCCTCTTTGCCGTGCAAATGAACTGAATCCCCCAAAAACATTTCCACTCCATTTCAGCCCTGCCACAAAAGGACCAGCTGACATCATGTCAGTGATTCTCTCGTTAACACAGGTGTGAGTGTTGACGAGGACAAGGCTGGAGATCACTCTGTCATGTTGATTGAGTTTGAATGACAGACTGGAAGCTTCAAAAGGAGGGTGGTGCTTGGAATCATTGTTCTTCCTCTGTCAACCATGGTGACCTGCAAGGAAACACATGCCGTCATCATTGCTTTGCACAAAAAAGGCAAGGATATTTCTGCCAGTAAGATTGCGCCTAAATCAACAATTTATTGGATCATCAAGAACTTCAAGGAGAGCGGATCAATTGTTGTGAAGAAGCCTTCAGGGCGCCAAAGAAAGTCCAGCCAGCGCCAGGACCGTCTCATAAAGTTGATTCAGCTGCGAGATCGGGGCACCCCCAGTACAGAACTTGCTCTGGAATGGCAGCAGGCAGGTGTGAGTGCATCTGCACGCACAGTGAGGCGAAGTCTTTTGGAGGATGGCCTGGTGTCAAGAAGGGCAACAAAGAAGCCACTTCTCTATAGGAAAAACATCAGGGACATACTGATATTCTGCAAAAGGTACAGGGATTGGACTGCTGAGGACTGGGGTAAAGTCATTTTCTCTGATGAATCCCTTTTCCGATTGTTTGGGAAATCCAGAAAAAAAGCTTGTCCGTAGAAGACAAGGTAAGCGCTACCATCAGTCCTGTGTCATGCCAACAGTAAAGCATCCTGAGACCATTCATGTGTGGGGTTGCTTCTCAGGCAAGGGAGTGGGCTCACTCACAATTTGCCTAAGAATACAGCCGGAAAAAAGAATGGTACCAACACATCCTCCGAGAGCAACTTCTCCCAACCATCCAGGAACAGTTTGGTGATGAACAATGCCTTTTCCAGCATTATGATGCATCTTGCCATGAGGCAAAAGTGATAGCTAAGTGTCTCGGGGAACAAAACATTGATATTTTGGGTCCATGGCCAGGAAACTTCCCAGACCTTAATCCCATTGAGAACTTGTGGTCAATTCTCAAGAGGCGGGTGGACAACCCCCCCCCCCCCCCCCTCCCCCCCACACACACACACACAAATTCTGAAAAACTCCAAGCATTGATTATGCAAGAATGAGCTGCCATCAGTCAGGATGTGGCCCAGAAGTTAATTGACAGCATGCCTGGGCGGATTGCAGTGGTCTTGAAAAAGAAGGGTCAACACTGCAAATATTGACTCTTTGCATCAACTTCATGTAATTGTCAATTAAAGTCTTTGACACTTATGAAATGCTTGTAATTATACTTCAGTATTCCATAGTAACATCTGACAAAAAAGATCTAAAGGCACTGAGGCAGCAGACTTTGTGAAAATTAATATTTGTGTCATTCTCAAAACTGTTGGCCACGACTGTATATACACACAAGAAATGGTACCGTGCATGTTGTTTTTAGGCCTGTCATTTTTATGATCAGCAACTCAGTTTGAGCAATGGCTTTTCACAAAACGTTGAGAGCGGTAGAGCAGTCCTTTCAAAGTGCCAGTTGGAGGACGTGCTATATCTGGGACCTGATGGCGTCATCATAACCCCATGTCGTCTTCGAAATGCATCACCATTCTCCTCTTAGACAGCTGCTGCTGTGCAGCGTACGTTACAGTCTGCATGACTCCTGTCAAACCTGGGTAAAAAAAAACAGAAGTACATTGAAATCTTTTCAGATACTTGATCTGTGCTTGATTGAGCTTGCCTGGCTTAATGGACCAATAGAATAGTCCCAAAATAGGGTAAATCCCGCCCATCTGGCACTCCTGGCAGGAGCAAACGGTCACCGTCTATAGAAAAATGGATCTGGTCTGAATCCTGTCCTCTTGTCTTCTTCTCCTGGCTGTGTCCCGAAGTCTTTCCTCTAAAAGCAGGGTTGCTCTGCTCCCCCCCTGCATTAACAGGGGCAGTGCAGTCAAAAACTAGATTTTCCTGTTTAAAAAAATAAATATTTCCACACTTTGGGGTTGAAATAACATTGCAATTGTGAAAATTATGACAATGCCCTTTTTAGGGGAAGATATTTTTTCTGAAAATGTTTTCAGCCTGCTCAGGTGGGATGGGGTTCTCGCCCCAAAGCATGACATCACAATCTGATCTGATTATTCTGACCAATCATCTTTTATTTGCATATGTATCCTGCTACTTTGAAGGGGTAAGTGTGGTAGGCTCTAGAGTCTACAGATCCTATCTGCCAACCAGGGCTCTGTAAGTAAACGTTAAAAATGTGTTTTTATCACGCCGACACGATCAGACTGAGCATTTGAATGCGGAAAAAGCCTTGAGCACCTGCACGTTGGGTCCTGTCCTGTTCTGTCCTGTTCTGTCCTGTTCTGTCCTGTCATGTCCTGTTCTGACCTGTTCTGTCCTGTTCTGTTCTGTCCTGTCATGTCCAGTTCTGTTCTGTCCTGTTCTGCTCTGTCCTGTTCTGTCCTGTTCTGTCCGCTTCTGTTCTGTCCTGTTCTGTTCTGTCCTGTCCTGTTCTGTCCTGTTCTGCCCTGTCCTGTTCTGTTCTGTTCTGTCCTGTTCTGTTCTGTTCTGTTCTGTCCTGTCCTGTCCTGTTCTGTTCTGTCCTGTCTTGTTCTGTTCTGTCCTGTCCTGTTCTGTTCTGTCCTGTCCTGTCCTGTTCTGTTCTGTCCTGTACTGTTCTGTCCTGTCATGTCCTGTTCTGTCCTTTTCTATACTATTCTGTCCTGTCCTATTTTGTCCTGTGCTGTCCTTTTCTATACTATTCTGTCCTGTCCTATTTTGTCCTGTTCTGTCCTTTTCTATACTATTCTGTTCTGACCTTTTCTTTCTGGCTTGTGCTTTTAATTCCACTCCCCTTCTGGTTTCATGCCTGCACCAAATTGGGACAGGGTTTGGACAGCGAGGAGTTGGAGGAGGAGAGGGAGGCAGGGAGGGAGGGGAAGAGGGAGGGAGGGAGGAGGAGAGGGAGGAGAGGGAGGGAGGGAGGGAGGGAGGGAGGGAGGGAGGGAGGGAGGGAGGGAGGGAGGGAGGGAAGGAAACTGTTGGTTCACTGGAAATTCTCTCTCCCTCTCCCTCCCTTGTCCAGGTGAGAGACAGAACAATGCCTTCTGCAGAAATGGTTGTCCCCTCAGAGGGAGAGAATGGGGCCAGAGGAGGACAGAATGGCAGATCAACCCTGTGTGGAGGGAAGGAGGAAGGAGCCCGGGACAGCTAATAGCCTTCAGACTCAATCTAACTCATTGTTGTACATTCATTCACCAACACCTTTCAAACACCATGGAGTCCTCTTTTTACTTTCCCACTACCTTCTATTCTTGGCTTGATAAAAGTGAGGACCAAACGTGCCTAAAGCCTCTTTCTAGCTTTTTTCTCCATTCACTTTATATCTCAGGTAGCCATTTATCTGATCGTGTGAGAGTCATTTCCGCCTCTTTTCAGTGGAGTGTAGGAGCTGTCACTCTAGTCACCTTCCCCTAATGTATTGTCTTCTGTTTGAACCCTAAACACTGTCTCTGTCCATCTCACAGCTCTAATGCACAATAGATGCCAAGACTTTCAACATTTCAGCAAGTACTGGTACTTTACTAGCATATTCCACTCTTTCACTCAAAGTGTGTCCCAAATGGCACTCTATCGAAAGTAGTGCACTACTTTAAGGCTCTACCCATAGGACTCTGTTCAGAAGTAGTGCACTGTATAGGGAATAGGGTGCCATTTGGGAAAGCAGCCTTTCACTCACTCTCTCAATATATTTAACTTCTGACATGAAGGAAGCGTTGATGATGAAGTGACAGGGGAGCTCAGAAATCAATTAGTTTTCGACCTGACATGCCTGGTTTGAAGTCATTCATTCTGATAACCAGACAGAAAATAGGGGGGAGGGACCTGCAATGAGGCGTGCGTGTGTGTGTGTGTGTGTGTGTGTGTGTGTGTGTGTGTGTGTGTGTGTGTGTGTGTGTGTGTGTGTGTGTGTGTGTGTGTGTGTGTGTGTGTGTGTGTGTGTGTGTGTGTGTGTGTGCGTGTGCGTGCGTGCGTGTGCGTGCGCGTGTTGATAAACTTGATAAATTGTGAGGGAACCAGTAAACAACAGCACGTTCATTGATGCTGTGAGGAATTGCTCTGGTCTGTATTGGGAGTGATATCGTCTGATTTGAAATGTTTGCTACAATCTAAAATTATTGATTGATCTCGAATGCGCGATCTAATCGAAATGAATCAAGACGATCCCAGTTAAACAAACTGACGTTGACATGCATTTTAGTTGCTGAATTAATGGTTAGAAGACGTCGAAAATACGCATTTTCCGTACGTTGAAAAATACATCTTATGTGGATGTCGATAATTCTTATTTTCAGGGCATCAAAAATACGTAATTTACAGACATTGAAAATGTATATTTTTCAGTCTTTGATTCTATTGACACATTTCAACTGTACATACAACACAGTAATCATATTACATCAGAATTATTTAGGAAAGAGGAACCAACTGAAGGCGCAAGATGATATAATATTTATTATCTGTCACATGCACATAGGTTAACTTTTTCAAAAGTTTTAACACTGACAGTTAAGAATGATAGTAGTCAAATCTACAGAGTAAACCAACAGAGCAGTTCAACTACAATAACATTCTCAGTAACAGTTTCAGATTTTTTTACTTTACTTGCTATGACTATGATATGTTGTTATTTATCTACCTTAGTTGAATGCACTGACTGTCAGTTTCTATGGATAAGATCGTCTGCTGAATGACCCAAATGTTAATGTAAAAAAACAAAAACTTGCAAAAGCATGCTGGGTATTATTCTAATGAGCCCTGTCCTCAAACAAGTACAAATTTGGTCGGTGAGGACTAGTTCCAAATATGAACTTATAATAGACAGATTTTAACACCACATTATGACATTACAGTAGAGTAGAGTACAATATGGTACAGTATGGTACGGTACAGGACAGTCACGTTTTATTCAGTACAGCAGAGCACAGTACAGTAATGTATATATTTATTTACGTTTTATTTGTTTATTTAACCTTTATTTAACTAGGCAAGTCAGTTAAGGACAAATTCAGGCAAACACGACGGCCTATTCAGTACAGTACAGTACAGTAGAGTTTAATTCAGTAGAGTACAGTAGAGTTTAATTCAGGAGAGTACAGTACAGTACACAGTACATTTTAGTTCAGTAGAGTACAGTACATTAGAGTAATGTAGGGTACAATACAGTATACTATGCTTTACTTTTCTTTGCTTTACTATACTCTACTGTACTGCACTGTACACTACTTTTCTTTCTTGTACTGTGTACTGTACTGTGTTGTACTGCACTGTACTCTGGTGTCCTCTACTGAACTGTCTCGTGCTGTCCAAACTTGTGAAACATACAGTAGATGTCTATGATTTGGTTCAGATTTGGTTAAAATCAATGCCGGTCTGGACAGCATCAAAAAATGACCCAGATTAAAAAAACTGCTGGTCTGGACCAAAAACAGACAAGAGAAGTCACCTGTCGGTAAATGCTTAGTGGGATTAGACAAATATTTGTCTTATAGTTTGCTGTATGTGTAATCTAAAGTCATCATGAATCACCATTGTTAGTCACAGGTACAGGTAACTGCAGGGCCAACACCAGAACAAATCACTTGGACCAACGCCAGGAACAAATCAGTTTGACCAACGGCAGGAACAAATCAGTTGGACCAACGTCAGAAACAACTGTCAGTTGGACCAACACCAGAACAACTCAGTTGGACCAACGCCAGGATTAAATCAGTTGGACTGACACCAAAACAAATCAGTTGGACTGACGCCAGGAACAAATCAGTTGGACCAACGCCAGAACAAATCAGTTGGACTGACGCCAGGAACAAATCAGTTGGACCAACGGCAGAATTAAATCAGTTGGACCAACACCAGAACAACTCAGTTGGACCAACACCAGAACAAATCAGTTGGACCAACACCAGAACAAATCAGTTGGACCAACACCAGAACAAATCAGTTGGACCAACGGCAGAATTAAATCAGTTGGACCAACACCAGAACAACTCAGTTGGACCAACACCAGAACAAATCAGTTGGACCAACGGCAGAACAAATCAGTTGGACCAACGGCAGAACAAATCAGTTGGACCGACACCAGAACAACTCAGTTGGACCAACACCAGAACAAATCAGTTGGACCAACACCAGAACAAATCAGTTGGACCAACACCAGAACAAATCAGTTGGACCAACGGCAGAATTAAATCAGTTGGACCAACACCAGAACAACTCAGTTGGACCAACACCAGAACAAATCAGTTGGACCAACGGCAGAACAAATCAGTTGGACCAACGGCAGAACAAATCAGTTGGACCGACACCAGAACAACTCAGTTGGACCAACACCAGAACAAATCAGTTGGACCAACACCAGAACAAATCAGTTGGACCAACGGCAGAACAAATCAGTTGGACCGACGCCAGGAACAAATCAGTTGGACAGGCATTTTGATTTCCATACGGGGGAGGGCACATTTTTTTATTCACGGAACCGCCTATGGGTTTTATAGTAAAGACATGTCGTGTAAATATGTTACCTTTTAATACGGCATAAACACAACCAGTCATGATGTTTTTTTCTCCTGATTGTTAAACAAATCATTCCAAAAATAATCCCAGCAACATATACAGTATTATTATTATGATATCATTGTAGAATATCCCCACACATTGTCAGGGCGGCAGAGTAGCCTAGTGGTTAGAGTGTTGGACTAGTAACCAGAAGGTTGCAAGATCTAAATCCCCGAGCTGACAAGGTAAAAATCTGTCGTTCTGCCCCCGAACAAGGCAGTTAACCCACTATTCCCCAGTAGGCCGTCATTGAAAATAAGAATTTGTTCTTAACTGACTTGCCTAGTTAAATAAAAAGCCTCCACTTGCAACGTCTGCCTATGCCCAAACATAGTCTCAAGAACATTTTCTGTTTTGAAAACCCTCAAACACACACAGTTAGGCATACCTAATTTCAAAATAGGCCATCGTCACTGTCAATGGTGAATGATAATTCTTCACGTTTTACACAGGTGAAAGTCCAAACTGTATCTCCCTTCCAATCACTTGATGTCAATCAGTTTCATGGGAATCAGCATTTCCATCTTCTTGAATGACTGTTTCCTGAGTGAATTAGAGCAGATGATGTTAACAAACTATTAGCCTGTCTTGTGTTTTATTTCAATCCAAGCATATTTAAAATAAAATAAAACTAAATTGTATTTGTCACTTGGTAAGGTGCTTACTTTTAAATCCCTTTAACAGCAGTTAAGAAAATAGAGTAAAATAAATATTTACTAAATATAGTAAAGTAATTTTATTTAAAAGCAACACAATAAAATAACAATTATGAGGGTATTTACAGGGGCTAACAGTACCTAGTCAATGTGCGGGAGTACAGGTTAGCCGAGGTATTTTTTTTAATGTATGTTTGTAAGGGTAAATTGACTATGGAGGGAGGGGGCAATGTCTGTGTGGCCATTTGATTAATTGTTCAGCAGTCTTATGGCTTGGGGTTAGACGCTGTTAAGGAGCCTTTTGGACCTAGACTTGGTGCTCCGCTTGCCGTGCGTTAGCAGAGAGAACAGTCTATGACTTGGGTAACTGTTGCCATACCAGGCAGTGATGCAACTGGGCAGGATTCTCTCGATGGTGCAGCTGTAAAACTTTTTGAGGATCTGGGGACCCATGTCAAATCTTTTCCTGAATCGTCTCCTGAAGGGGAAAAGGTGTTGTCGCGCCCTCGCCACAACAGTCTTTGTGTGTTTGGACCATGATAGATCATTGGTAACACCAAGGAACTTTATTCTCTGTCCACTACAGCCCCGTCGATGTTAATGGGAGCCTGTTCGGCCCGCTTTTTCCTGTAGTCCTCGATCGACTCCTTTGTCTTGCTCATGTTGAGGGAGAGGTTGTTGTCCTGGCACCACACTGCCAGGTCTCTGCCCTCCTCCCTATAGGCTCTCTCATCGTTGTCAGTGATCAGATCTACCATCCTTGTGTCGTCAGCAAATTTAAAGATAAATCAAAGTGCTGTACAGAAACCCAGCCTAAAACCCCAAACAGCAAGCAATGCAGGTGTAGAAGCAGGGTGGCTAGGAAAAACTCCCTAGAAAGGCCTTAACCTAGGAAGATACCTAGAGAGGAACCAGACCACACCTTCTAGAGAGTTTTAAACAGCAGGTCTGGGACAAGGTAGTACATCCGGTGAGGGAGGGAGGGAGAGAGGGAGGGAGGGAGGGAGAGAGAGAGAGAGAGAGAGAGAGAGAGAGAGAGAGAGAGAGAGAGAGAGAGAGAGAGAGAGAGAGAGAGAGAGAGAGAGAGAGAGAGAGAGAGAGAGAGAGAGAGAGAGAGAGAGAGAGAGAGAGAGAGAGAGAGAGAGAGAGAGAGAGAAAAAATACTTAAATTCACACAGGCCACTGGATAAGACAGGAAAAAAAGACTCTACCCACTTTGCCAAAGCACAGCTCCCACACCACTAGAGGGATATCTTCAACCACCAGCCTACTATCCTGAGACAAGGCCAAGTATAGCCCACGAATATCTCCCCCACGGCACGAACCCGAGGGGGGGGGGGGGGGGGCGCCAACCCAGACAGGAAGACCACGTCAGTGACTTAACCCAGTCAAGTGATGCACCCCTCCTAGGGACGGCATGGAAGAGCACCAGTAAGCCAGTGACTCAGTCCCTGTAATAGGCAGAGAATCCCAATGGGGAACAGAACAGGCAGAGACAGCAAGGGCGGTTCGTTGCGGTTCGTTTCCGTTCACCTTCACACTCCTGAGCCAGAATAAACTCAATCCTCGGAAGAGATGAGTCTTCAGTAAAGACTTACTGGTTGAGGCAGAGTCCACGTCTCTCACATGGGTAGGCAGACCATTCCATAAAAGTGGAGCTCTATAGGAGAAAGCTCTGCCTCCAGCTGTTTGCTTAGAAATTCTAGTTACAGTAAGGAGGCCTGCGGCTTTTGACCGTAGAATACGTGTAGGTATGTACGGCAGGACCAAATCAGAGAGATAGGTAGGAGCAAGCCCATGTAATGCTTTGTAGGTTAGCAGTAAAACCTTGTAATTAGCCCTAGCCTTAACAGAAAGCCAGTGTAGAGAGGCTAGCACTGGAGTAATAAAATCAAATATTTTGGTTCTAGTTAAAATTCTAGCAGCTGTGTTTAGTACTAACTGAAGTTTATTTAGTGCTTTATCCGGGTAGCTGAAAAGTAGAGCATTGCAGTAGTTTAATCTAGAAGTGACAAAAGCATGGATGCATTTTCTACATAATTTTTGAACAGAAAGTTTCTGATTTTTGCAATGTACGTAAATGGAAAAAAGCTGTCCTTGAAACAGTCTTGATATGTCCGTCAAAAGAGAGATCAGGGTCCAGGGTAATGCCGTGGTCCTACACAGATTTACTTGAGATGACTGTACAACCATCATGATTAATTGTCAGATTCAACAGAAGATCTCTTTGTTTCTTGGTACCTAGAACAAGCATCTCTGCTTTGTTGGAGTTTAAAAGTAGAACATTTGCCGCCATCCACTTCCTTATGTCTGAAACACAGGCTTCCAGGGAGGGCAATTTTAGGGCTTCACCATGTTTCAATGAACAGCTGTGTATCGTCCACATAGCAGGGAAAGTTAACATTTCCGAATGACATCACCAAGAGGTAAAATATATAGTGAAAACAGAGGACAAATCATCTACATTGACAAACTGATATCTTTCTGACAGATACGATCTAAACCTTGCCAGAACTTGTCCATGTAGACCAATTTGGGTTTCCAATCTCTCCAAAGCAATGTGGTGACCGATGATATCAAAATTGTATTGGAGTCGTGCTTGGCCACGCAGTCGTGGGGGAACAGGGAGTACAGAAGGGGACTAAGCACGTACCCCTGAGGTGCCCCCCATTTTGAGTATCAGCGTGGCAGGGAGGTGTTTAGTCCCAGGCACCTCAAATCTTACTTAGTGGCTTGTGCTGTTGAGTTTTGGCCGCTTGAGGAACAATTTGATTATTCAGTTTCAGATAAGAAATTACTGAGTTTTTTTGTTGTTGGTGTAACATATTATATGTCTACTATGCTACAGTAAACATATATTCTGTTCTTATGTTTTTTCTTGCTAGACATTTAGTCAATCTGTTTCGCTCGGATGCTCTATCTGAGACTGATTCGTCTTTCTTTCGGTGTGCGTCTCGTTCAAATAAACTATCAATATTGAAATACTTTATATAGACAGACAAGGAGGTACGGTAAGGCCCCCCCTAAGGTCCGCCCATAACTCCGGCCTTGGGTAAAATAAAGGAAACGCCAACATAATGTGTCTTAATAGGGTGTTGGGCCACCACAAGAATATACATATCCTTGCCTCTGGGGCTTAGCTACAGGCAGTTAGATTAGGGTATCTCTTCAGGTGGAAATTGAGAACAAGGGATGCAGCCATCAGAGGATAATAGGGTGTTGGGCCACCACGAGCCAGAACAGCTACAATGCACCTTGGCATAGATTCTACACGTGTTTGTAACTCTATTGGAGGGATGCGATACCATTCTTCACAAAGAAATTCCATCATTTGATGTTTTGTTGATGGTGGTGGAGAAAAAAACGCTGTTTCAGGCGCTGCTCCAGAATCTCCCATCAGTGTTCAATTGTGCTGACATCTGGTGACTGAGAAGGCCATGGCATATGGTTAACATCATTGTCATGCTCATCAAACCATTCATTGACCACTCGTGCCCTGTGGATGGGGGGGGGGGGGGCAGTGACACCCTGACACCTTCACTTCAATGGAGGCTGTCTCTTCCATGGTTGACACCTTCTCTGTGGACTGTCCCTTCCGCACCAGCGACACCTGTGGCGTGCCGGGCGCAGTGCGCGCTAACCAAGGTTGCCAGGTGCACAGTGTTTCCTCCGACACATTGGTGCGGCTGGCTTCCGGGTTGGAGGCGCGCTGTGTTAAAAAGCAGTGCGGCTTGGTTGGGTTGTGTATCGGAGGACGCATGACTTTCAACCTTCGTCTCTCCCGAGCCCGTACGGGAGTTGTAGCGATGAGACAAGATAGTAGCTACTAAACAATTGGATACCACGAAATTGGGGAGAAAACAGGGTAAAAAATATATATATATTTTTTTTTTAATTACCAACAATCTTCCCCTAAACCCCAAGATGTACACCCTGGGATAACACATTCAATGGACTATAGCTATGACACAATGCTCCAAACTGTATCAAAACATTTTTTTTTTATATAAAATAAATGAGAACATGTTTATTGTAAACGCTTCAGTGTATGGCTGTCATTGATGAAACCATTATTGCTGTCTTCCTATCATGCCAGCCAGCAGGGAGTCAGCTATCACATCACACAACCGTGAAATTGGCATCCAGGTAAAAAAAGTATGAGGCTCGCTGCAGTTTGAACAGCAACTGCAATATCAGGAGAAGGAACAGAGAAGGTTATTCTGTAGATAGATAGAGATGCTTTCTGCTGGGAAAACACAATGACTCTGTTCCAAATGGAACCCTACTCCCAATATAGTGCACTACTTTTGACCAGGGTCCGTACAGAATAGGGAGCCATTTGGGATAAATGCAATAAGGTCAAACTCCCTGATCCAAAGTAGATTGCTCTTATTTCAGACATCACAAACAAGATGGCAATGGAGACAACTCCTACCGAACCCCCAAACACACACACACACACACACACACACACACACACACACACACACACATACACACACACACACACACACACACACACACACACACAGCCTTCGACTGACATCTCACTGTGTAATGCAACAACACATACTGAGATCCATTAGAATATGAATCTGCTGTTGCTATCCTGCAGAGGAGACTGAGAGCATTGGAAGTGACTGGATCAATTGTGACTTGGCCTTAAGGCTGTTGATAATTATACTATTGGCGCTAGTGTGATTTTGTTAATGATCACTTTATTATCTTATCTTATTATTATCTTGGCAAAGAAAAGGCTTGGCTGGATGAAGCATGAAAAATAGATCGGAAAAACAATGACATGAATTGAGTGGATTCGCTGCGTTGGTATGACGACGAATGGAATCTACTGCTCTGAATGTTACTATTGTCATGGATATCATCATCGTTATAGCAACCGACTGGGTACTCAGATGCCAATTCAACATCTTCTACACGTCGGTTCAACATCATGTCATTGAACGTTGATTCAACCAGTGTGTGCCCATTGGGTAGTTGTTTCTATGGCAACTAAGATCCCCTTGTAATAAGTAACAGCACAGAACATTACGCCGTTTTAGAGCGTAATATTTTAGCTTTTGGGCAAAAATGAAGTTTGGAATAATTCAGTGGAACAGATGTCATTTTGACAGGTATGTTTGCACAACAGCCAACAGAAAGTGTTTACTCTAAAATAGCCTCAAAACTAGCAATCAGGTATCATGACAGGTGTTAGCTCGAAGCAGAAGTGGTAAATGTCCACATGGACACATTGAACACACAAGTATATGAGGTGGTTATGGGTAAAACTGTGTAGTTGTAGTCCACGGTCTAGCTAGGATTTTTTAACACATTTGGCTGTATAAAAAGTGCAATATGAAAAACCATGTATTATTAGAGTTTAATATGCATGCGCTACAGGGGTGTACACATGTGTATTTTATTGTGTATTTTATTGTGCCCGATGGTAGCGATGGGGGATTGTGACTGTGAGCCCCCCCCCCCCCCCCTGACTGACTTCACTGTCATGATCTATGTTACTGATGCCTCTGGTGTTACTGGGTTTTGAGCAAAACACATCTTCACTGAACTCCCCACTGTGTGTGTGTGTGTGTGTGTGTGTGTGTGTGTGTGTGTGTGTGTGTGTGTGTGTGTGTGTGTGTGTGTGTGTGTGTGTGTGTGTGTGTGTGTGTGTGTGTGTGTGTGTGTGTGTGCGCGCGCGTGTGTGTGTGTGTGTGTGTGTGTGTGTGTGTGTGTGTGTGTGTGTGTGTGTGTGTGTGTGTGTGTCTGATATAGAAACTCTATTCAGTTTCTGCTCTGTCCATTAATCCTTGAATCTGTATTAAACATTTTTTTGCTCGTCCCGACTACGGTGACCGGTATCTGAGAAAAATATTGACGGGTCCCGTGGACCAATAGCCTAATACGCACTAGTGCAAAAATACACAATATGCAAACAACTGGACATATCGACTCTCTGGCTTCATAACGCGAGCAGACTACCTTGTGTTGCTTATACAGCGACTCAATGTCAAGTCTTAAAAAGAAAACATCACTTACTTGCATGACTTCTACAAATTGCACACCTGACTATCATGTGCAGGCTACATGCGACCTCTCGGCGGAGTGAATGAAGCCAATCTCCATCTAACATTCACAAATCTCCACACTAGCTTTGTGAAACAGGCAGAGGCTCACATAAACTGCAGCCACTCACTGTTATTAACAAAATTGCTGGTACTCTGTGTCCACAACGTTGTTCAAGGATGTTACAATAACAAAAGCAAGTCGAGTGCACAGGCTTGATTAGTCCGATTGGCAGGAATTTGATCAACAGCAGCTCTATCCATACAGCTGAATCTATCCTGAATCTATCCATGGAGCTGAATCTATCCTGAATCTATCCATGGAGCTGAATCTATCCTGAATCTATCCTGAATCTATCCTGAATCTATTCTGAATCTATCCATACAGCTGAATCTATCCTGAATCTATCCATGGAGCTGAATCTATCCTGAATCTATCCTGAATCTATCCTGAATCTATTCTGAATCTATCCATAGAGCTGAATCTATCCTGAATCTATCCTGAATCTATCCATAGAGCTGAATCTATCCTGAATCTATCCTGAATCTATCCATGGAGCTGAATCTATCCTGAATCTATCCTGAATCTATCCATAGAGCTGAATCTATCCTGAATCTATCCTGAATCTATCCATGGAGCTGAATCTATCCTGAATCTATCCTGAATCTATCCATAGAGCTGAATCTATCCTGAATCTATCCATGGAGCTGAATCGATCCTGAATCTATCCATGGAGCTGAATCTATCCTGAATCTATCCTGAATCTGACCATGGAGCTGAATCTATCCATGGAGCTGAATCTATCCATGGAGCTGAATCGATCCTGAATCTATCCATGGAGCTGAATCTATCCTGAATCTATCCTGAATCTGACCATGGAGCTGAATCTGTCCATGGTGCTGAATCGATCCTGAATCTGTCCTGAATCTATCCATGGAGCTGAATCTATAATGAATCTGTCCTGAATCTATCCTGAATCTATCCATGGAGCTGAATCTATCCTGAATCTACCCATGGAGCTGAATCTATCCTGAATCTGTCCTGAATCTGTCCTGAATCTATCCATGGAGCTGAATCTATCCTGAATATGTCCTGAATCTGTCCTGAATCTATCCATGGAGCTGAATCTATCCTGAATCTGTCCTGAATCTGTCCTGAATCTATCCATGGAGCTGAATCTATCCTGAATCTGTCCTGAATCTGTCCTGAATCTATCCATGAAGCTGAATCTATCGTGAATCTGTCCTGAATCTGTCCTGAATCTATCCATGGACCTGAATCTATCCTGAATCTGACCATGGAGCTGAATCTATCCATGGAGCTGAATCTATCCATGTAGATTAATCTGTCCATGGTGCTGAATCTATCCTGAATCTGTCCTGAATCTATCCATGGAGCTGAATCGATCCTGAATCTGTCCTGAATCTATCCATGGAGCTGAATCTATCCTGAATCTACCCATGGAGCTGAATCTATCCTGAATCTGTCCTGAATCTGTCCTGAATCTATCCATGAAGCTGAATCTATCGTGAATCTGTCCTGAATCTGTCCTGAATCTGTCCATGGACCTGAATCTATCCTGAATCTGTCCTGAATCTATCCATGGAGCTGAATCTATCCATGGAGCTGAATCTATCCTGAATCTGTCCTGAATCTGTCCTGAATCTATCCATGGAGCTAAATCTATCCTGAATCTGTCCTGAATCTATCCATGGTGCTGAATCTATCCATGGAGCTGAATCTATCCATTAGATTCATGTCCATATTTCTCAATATCAGTGCTATAATAATGTGAATTGTTTTCCACTGGTATTAAATGCTTTAAAATATAATGTCCGGTCTGAAAGGGAATTCCAGGATTTTACCTGAATAGTTTCAATTTTCTTGAAAGAAAATTGGTCGATTCTTTGGAAAAATACTTAACCCCAGTCCAAGTCCAGCAACACTTGTGAGGACCATCAGCACTTGTGAGGACCATCAACACTTGTGAGGACCATCAAGACTTCCGAGGACCATCAACACTTGTGAGGACCATCAACACTTCCGAGGACCATCAACACTTCCGAGGACCATCAACACTTGTGAAGACCATCAACACTTGTGAGGACCATCAACACTTGTGAGGACCATCAACACTTCCGAGGACCATCAACACTTGTGAGGACCATCAACACTTCCGAGGACCATCAACACTTCCGAGGACCATCAACATTTGTGAGGACCATCAGCACTTCCGAGGACCATCATCACTTGTGAGGACCATCAACACTTCAGAGGACCATCAACACTTGTGAGGACCATCAACACTTCCGAGGACCATCAACACTTCCGAGGACCATCAGCACTTCCGAGGACCATCAGCACTTCCGAGGACCATCAACACTTGTGAGGACCATCAACACTTCCGAGGACCATCAACACTTCCGAGGACCATCAACACTTCCGAGGAACATCAACACTTCCGAGGACTATCAACACTTGTGAGGACCATCAACACTTGTGAGGACCATCAACACTTGTGAGGACCATCAACACTTCCGAGGACCATCAACACGTCGTAGGACCATCAATACTTGTGAGGACCATCAACACTTCCGAGGACCATCAACACTTCCGAGGACCATCAACACTTGTGAGGACCATCAACACTTGTGAGGACCATCAACACTTCCGAGGACCATCAAAACTTCCGAGGACCATCAACACTTGTGAGGACCATCAGCACTTCCGAGGACCATCAACACTTGTGAGGACCATCAACACTTGTGAGGACCATCAACACTTGTGAGGACCATCGACACTTCGTAGGACCATCAACACTTGTGAGGACCATCATCACTTGTGAGGACCATCAACACTTCCGAGGACCATCAACACTTGTGAGGACCATCAACACTTCCGAGGACCATCAGCACTTCCGAGGACCATCAACACTTCCGAGGACCATCAACACTTGTGAGGACCATCAACACTTCCGAGGACCATCAACACTTCCGAGGACCATCAACACTTCCGAGGAACATCAACACTTCCGAGGACTATCAACACTTGTGAGGACCATCAACACTTGTGAGGACCATCAACACTTGTGAGGACCATCAACACTTCCGAGGACCATCAACACGTCGTAGGACCATCAATACTTATGAGGACCATCAACACTTCCGAGGACCATCAACACTTCCGAGGACCATCAACACTTGTGAGGACCATCAACACTTGTGAGGACCATCAACACTTCCGAGGACCATCAACACTTCCGAGGACCATCAACACTTGTGAGGACCATCAGCACTTCCGAGGACCATCAACACTTGTGAGGACCATCAACACTTGTGAGGACCATCAACACTTGTGAGGACCATCGACACTTCGTAGGACCATCAACACTTGTGAGGACCATCAACACTTCCGAGGACCATCAACACTTCCGAGGACCATCAACACTTGTGAGGACCATCAACACTTCCGAGGACCATCAACACTTCCGAGGACCATCAACACTTCCGAGGACCATCAACACTTGTGAAGACCATCAGCACTTCCGAGGACCATCAACACTTGTGAGGACCATCAACACTTTTGAGGACCATCAACACTTTTGAGGACCATCAACACTTCCGAGGACCATCAACACTTATGAGGACCATCAACACTTGTGAGGACCATCAACACTTCCGAGGACCATCAACACTTCCGAGGACCATCAACACTTCCGAGGACCATCAACACTTGTGAGGACCATCAGCACTTCCGAGGACCATCAACACTTGTGAGGACCATCAACACTTTTGAGGACCATCAACACTTCTGAGGACCATCAACACTTCCGAGGACCATCAACACTTGTGAGGACCATCAACACTTGTGAGGACCATCAACACTTCTGAGGACCATCAACACTTCCGAGGACATCACAATAGTCCAATTTGTTGTACATTTTTCCAAGAGATGTTTTTCTTCCTTCTTCTACATCTGTCCACAGCATGCCTAATCACTGTCATTTTCCTAACCCAGATGAGCACTGGTGATGGAAGGAGGGAGGGATATTTATGTGGACAAGTGCCAGAGAACTGTGAAACTAATATGGAAACCCATCTGTAGACAGACACACTAGCTTGGTGGCACTGGCAGAGGCTCACTATATAAACTGCAGCCACCCACTGTTATTAACACAATGGCTGGTACACTGTGTCCACAACGTTGTTCAAGGATGTTACAATAACAAAAGTGAATCGAGTGCACAGGCTTGATTAGTCCGATTGGCTGGAATTTGATCAACCGCAGTTCTCTCCATGCTGCTGAATCTATCCTGAATTTATCCTGAATCTATCCTGAATCTATCCTGAATCTATCCTGAATCTATCCTGAATCTATCCTGAATCTATCCTGAATCTATCCATGGAGCTGAATCTATCCTGAATCTATCCATGGAGCTGAATCTATCCTGAATCTATCCCGAATCTATCCATGGAGCTGAATCTATCCTGAATCTATCCATGGGGCTGAATCTATCCATGCTGCTGAATCTATCCATGGAGCTGAATCTATCCTGAATCTATCCATGGAGCTGAATCTGTCCTGAATCTATCTATGCTGCTGAATCTATCCATGCTGCTGAATCTATCCAGGCTGCTGAATCTATCTATCCATGGAGCTGAATCTATCCTGAATCTATCCATGGTGCTGAATCTATCCTGAATCTATCCTGAATCTATCCTGAATCTATCCATGGAGCTGAATCTATCCTGAATCTATCCTGAATCTATCCATGGGGCTGAATCTATCCTGAATCTATCCTGAATCTATCCATGGGGCTGAATCTATCCTGAATCTATCCTGAATCTATCCTGAATCTATCCACAAAGCTGAATCTATCCTGAATCTAACCTTGGAGCTGAATCTATCCAGAATCTATCCTTGGAGCTGAATCTATCTTGAATCTATCCTGAATCTATCCTGAATCTATCCATGGTGCTGAATCTATCCATTACCTTCCTGTCCATATTTCTCAATATTAGTGGTATAATCATGTCAAATTATTTTCACTGGTATTATATGCTTTTAAATAGAATGTGGCATGTGTCAGTAAACTGTGAAACTAAAATGGAAACCCATCTGTAGACAGACAAATGAAGTCTAGCAGAGGGCGTTATCAGTCAGTCAGTCAGTCAGTCAGCCAGCCAGTCATCCGAGCCAGCCAATCAGCCAGTCAGTCAGTCAGCCATCCAGTTGAGCCAACCAGTCAGCCAGTCAGTCAGCCATCCAGTCAACCTGCCAGCCAGCCAGCCGAGCCAGTCAGCCAGCTAGTCAACCTGCCAGTCAGCCGAGCCAGCCAGTCAGCCAGTCAGTCAGTCAGCCAGCCAGCCAGTCAACCTGCGAGCCAGCCGAGCCAGTCAGCCAGTCAGCCAGCCAGTCAACCTGCCAGCCAGCCAGCCAGCCAGGCACCCTATAGGGCCCTATAGGGCTCTAGTCAAAAATAATTTTGTACACAGTCGGGAAGCAGGAGAATGTTGCTGGTGTCTACATCCTGATGAATGAATTACATATAAGCAGACATATGGCTGTGTTCCAAAAGGCACCCTATTCCCTATATAGAGCAGTATTTTGACCAGAGTACTAGGGCCCAGGTGTTGCCCTATATAGTGCAGTATTTTGACCAGAGTCCTAGGGCCCAGGTGTTGCCCTATATAGTGCAGTATTTTGACCAGAGTCCTAGGGCCCAGGTGTTGCCCTATATAGTGCAGTATGTTGACCAGAGTCCTAGGGCCCAGGTGTTGCCCTATATAGTGCAGTATGTTGACCAGAGTCCTAGGGCCCAGGTGTTGCCCTATATAGTGCAGTATGTTGACCAGAGTCCTAGGGCCCAGGTGTTGCCCTATATAGTGCAGTATGTTGACCAGAGTCCTAGGGCCCAGGTGTTGCCCTATATAGTGCAGTATTTTGACCAGAGTCCTAGGGCCCAGGTATTGCCATATATCGTGCAGTATGTTGACCAGAGTCCTAGGGCCCAGGTGTTGCCCTATATAGTGCAGTATGTTGACCAGAGTCCCAGGGCCCAGTTGTTGCCCTATATAGTGCAGTATGTTGACCAGAGTCCTAGGGCCCAGGTATTGCCATATATCGTGCAGTATGTTGACCAGAGTCCTAGGGCCCAGGTGTTGCCCTATATAGTGCAGTATTTTGACCAGAGTCCCAGGGCCCAGTTGTTGCCCTATATAGTGCAGTATGTTGACCAGAGTCCTAGGGCCCAGTTGTTGCCCTATATAGTGCAGTATGTTGACCAGAGTCCTAGGGCCCAGGTGTTGCCCTATATAGTGCAGTATGTTGACCAGAGTCCTAGGGCCCAGGTGTTGCCCTATATAGTGCAGTATGTTGACCAGAGTCCTAGGGCCCAGGTGTTGCCCTATATAGGGAATAGCGTGACATTTGAGACGCAGGACTGGTCACTGACAGGTGAACAGCGAGGCGAACAGAGAGGAGCCTGGGAGATGGTTGGTTCAGATTGGGGTGATGTGATATGTGTGTCATTCCTTCCTTATCTTTTTCTGACTTGTTTGTTGCTGGGTAGAAGTATAAAACCAATGGCCAATAGGAAAAAGTAAATCACAAAAAAGACAGCACACCACCCTACATCCCACTGCTGGCTTTCCTCTGAGGCTAAACAGGGTTGGTCCTGGTTGGTCTCTGGATGAGAGACCAGATGCTGCTGGAAGTGGTGTTGGAGGGCCAACAGGAGGCACTCTTTCCTCTGAGGCTAAGCAGGGCTGGTCCTGGTTGGTCCCTGGATGGGAGACCAGATACTGCTGGAAGTGGTGTTTGAGGGCCAATGGGAGGCACTCTTTCCTCTGGTCAAAAAAAAAAATTATCCCAATGCCCCAGGGCAGTGATTTGGGACATTGCCCTGTGCAGGGTACCATTTTTCAGATGGGATGTTAACCTAAAGATCCAATGGCACTTATCGTAGGGGTGTTAACCCTGGTGTCCTTGCTAAATTCCCTAGCTTCCTATTGGCTTATTGATCTCCTTCGTCTCCCCTGTAACACTTACCCAGGTTATTGCTTTAAGTTAGAATTTGTCCTCAGTCAATATACCTGGAAAAATAAGAAACAAAATGATTTATAACAAACACTTATTTTTTTTGTTTCTTTGCTGTGCTGTTGTCTACCTCCCAAATGCCATCCTATTTCATGTATAATGCATTATTTTGGACCAGGACCCATAAGACTATATAGAGATTAGGGTGGCTTTTGGGAGCCAGACATAGTTGAATTCTCCAGAATAGAAGAAGCGTCCTTGTAGTAAGGCCAGATGGAGTAATAACATCATTTTTGCTGATTAAGTTTCAACAAACCATTTCCTCACCTTCTCACCTACCTTTTTAATTTTCTTCGGTTTTGCAGTCCAAGGTTTCCTGTGAAAAATCTATCCATTTGGTTATTGTCCACAGACATATTTCATAATACTTTCATAAAAGTTATAAACCTTGGGCATCCACCTAAATGTACTGCAGTATGAATGCATTCATAGGCTGTTATAAGGAGCCACAAATTGTTATGAATGTTCATAGCAATGTACTGGAAGGATGATAGAAGAAATTAAGCATGTATGACTACGTATTTCGCTGGTAACCGCTCACAGAGTAGCCCCATGTTGCCCACGCCCTCAAGTTGTCTGGAGAAAATACCCTCTCTTTTTTACTCAGCTTTGTTCACTTGTATTTATCATACTATAAAGAAGATCCTATAGAATACCATATAGAAGATCATATAGAAGACCCTATAGAATACCATATAGAAGGTCATATAGAAGACCCTATAGAAGACCCCATTGAATACTATATACAGCACAATACCCTATAGAAGATCCTATAGAAGACCCTATAGAATACCATATAGAAGACCAAATAGAATACCATATAAAAGACACTGTAGAAAACCATGTAGAATACCCTATAGAAGACCCAATATAGGACCCTGTAGAATACCATGTAGAATACCCTTTAGAAACCCTATAGAATACTCTATGTAGTAGAAGACCCTATAGAAGACCCTATAGAATACCATATATAATACCATATAGAAGACCCTATAGAAAACAATAAAGAAGACCCTATAGAATACTCTATACAGTTGAAGACACTATAGAATACCCAATACAGTAGAATACCCTATTGTCCCGCCCTGACCTTAGAGCTTTTTATGTCTCTATTTTGGTTTGGTCAGGGTGTGATTTGGGTGGGCATTCTATGTTCTTTTTCTATATTTTCTTTTTTTTTATGGTTTTGGTTATTTCTCTTTGTTATTTTGTTATAGTGTTCATTTACAATATAAAGGCATGAACACCTAGCACGCTGCGCTTTGGTCCGATTCCTCTTCTTCAGACGACGACTCCTGTGACCCATATAGAATAACATACAGAAATCCCTATTGAAGATAATAAAGAAGACCCTATAGAATACCCTAAAGAAGACCAAATAGAATACCATATAAAAGACACTGTAGAAAACCATGTAGAATACCCTATAGAAGACCCAATATAGGACCCTGTAGAATACCATGTAGAATACCCTTTAGAAACCCTATAGAATACTCTATGTAGTAGAAGACCCTATAGAATACCCTATAGAATACCCTAAACAGTGGAAGATGCTGTAGAAGACCCGGTAGAATACCCTGTAGAATACCATATAGAAGACCCTATAGAAGACCATATAGAAGACCCTGTAGAATACCCTATACAGTAGAAGACACTGTAGAATACTCTATACAGTAGAATACCCTATAGAAGGCCATATAGAATACCCTATAGAATACCATATAGAAGACCCTGTAGAATACCCTATACAGTAGAGACCATATAGAATACCCTATAGAAAACTCTGTAGTATACCCTATACAGTAGAAGACCCTATAGAATACACTATACAGCAGAATACCCTGTAGAATAGCCTATAGAAGACAC
Source organism: Oncorhynchus mykiss (assembly GCF_013265735.2). NCBI lineage: Eukaryota > Metazoa > Chordata > Actinopteri > Salmoniformes > Salmonidae > Oncorhynchus > Oncorhynchus mykiss. The sequence continues at coordinate 46,280,053 of NC_048586.1, forward strand.
TGTAGAATCCTCTATACAGTAGAAGACCTTGCAGAATACAATATACAGTAGAAGACCCTATAGAATACCCTATACAGTAGAAGACCCTGTAGAATACCCTATACAGTAGAATACCCTATAGAAAACCTTATAGAATACCCTATAGAAAACCCTGTAGAACACCCTATACAGTATAAGACCATATAGAATACCCTATAGAAAACCCTGTAGAATACCCTATACAGTAGAAGACCACATAGAATACCATATAGAAGACCCTATAGAAGACCCTATACAGTAGAAGACCCTGTAGATTACCATATATAATACCCTACACAGAAAGACCCTGTAGAATACCATATACAGTAGAAGACCCTGTAGAATACCATATAGAAGACCCCATAGAATACCCTATAGAAGACCATATACAGTAGAAGACCCTGTAGAATACCATATAGAATACCCTATACAGAAAGACCCTGTAGAATACCATATAGAATACCCTATAGAGTAGAAGACTCTGTAGAATACCATATAGAATACCCTATGCAGTAGAAGACCCTGTAGAATAACACATAGAAGACCCTGTAGAATACTTTATACAGTAGAAGACCCCATAGAATACCATATAGAATACCCTATACAGTTGAAGAACCTGTAGAATACTATACAGAACACCCCATTCAGTAGAAGACCCTATAGAATACCCTACACAGTAGAAGACCAAGTAGAATACCCTGTAGAAGACCCTGTAGAATAATCAGTAGAATACCCTCTAGAATACCCTATATAATACCCTGTAGAATACCCTGAAGAATACCATATCGAAGACCCTATAGAAGACCCTATAGAATACCCTATAGAATACTCTATAGAATACGATATCGAAGACCCTATAGAATACCCTATAGAATGCCATATATAAGACCCTGTAGAATACCCTATTGATTACCCTGAATAATACCATATCGGAGACCCTATAGGAGACCCTATAGAATACTCTATGGCACACCATATCAAAGATCCTATAGAATACCCTATAGAATACCCTATCGACAACCCTATAGACAACCCTATAGAAGTCTCCATAGAATACCATATAGAAGACCATTTAGAAGACCCTGTAGAACACCCTGTAGAATACCCTGTACAGAGAAGACCCTATAGAACACCCTGTAGAATACCATATACATTAGAAGACCATGTAGAATACCCTATGCAGTAGAAGACCCTGTAGAATACCATATAGAAGACCCTGTAGAACACCATATACAGTAGAAGACCCTGTAGAATAACCTATACAGTAGAAGACTCTGTAGAATACCATATAGAAGACCCTGTAGAATACCGTATACAGTAGAAGAACCTGTAGAATACCATATAGAAGACCCTGTAGAATACTCTATACAGTAGAAGACCCTGTAGAACACCATGTAGAATACCATATTTAATGCCCTAGAGATTACCATGTAGAATACCCTATAGAATACCCTGTAGAATACCATACAGAAGACCCTGTGGAATACCAAATAGAATACCCTATGGAATACCATATAGAATTCCCTGTAGAATACAATGTACTTAAGAAGACCCTGTAGAATAACATGTATATAAGACCATATAGAAGACCCTGTAGAATACTAAATAGAAGACCCTGTAGAATACCATATAGAAGACACTGTAGAATCCTCTATACAGTAGAAGACCTTGCAGAATACAATATACAGTAGAAGACCCTATAGAATACCCTATACAGTAGAAGACCCTGTAGAATACCCTATACAGTAGAATACCCTATAGAAAACCTTATAGAATACCCTATAGAAAACCCCGTAGAACACCATATACAGTATAAGACCATATAGAATACCCTATAGAAAACCCTGTAGAATACCCTATACAGTAGAAGACCACAAAGAATACCATATAGAAGACCCTATAGAAGACCCTATACAGTAGAAGACCCTGTAGATTACCATATATAATACCCTATACAGAAAGACCCTGTAGAATACCATATAGAATACCCTATACAGTAGAAGACCCTGTAGAATACCATATAGAAGACCCCATAGAATACCCTATAGAAGACCATATACAGTAGAAGACCCTGTAGAATACCATATAGAATACCCTATACAGAAAGACCCTGTAGAATACCATATAGAATACCGTATAGAGTAGAAGACTCTGAAAAATACCATATAGAAGACCCTGTAGAATACTTTATACAGTAGAAGACCCCGTAGAATACCATATAGAATACCCTATACAGTTGAAGAACCTGTAGAATACTATACAGAACAGCCTATTCAGTAGAAGACCCTGTAGAATACCCTACACAGTAGAAGACCAAGTAGAATACCCTGTAGAAGACCCTGTAGAATAATCAGTAGAATACCCTCTAGAATACCCTATATAATACCCTGTAGAATACCCTGAAGAATACCATATCGAAGACCCTATAGAAGACCCTATAGAATACCCTATAGAATACTCTATCGAATACAATATTGAAGACCCTATAGAATACCCTATAGAATGCCATATATAAGACCCTGTAGAATACCCTATTGAATACCCTGAATAATACCATATCGGAGACCCTATAGAAGACCCTATAGAATACTCTATGGCACACCATATCAAAGATCCTATAGAATACCCTATAGAATACCCTATCGACAACCCTATAGACAACCCTATTGAAGTCTCCATAGAATACCATATAGAAGACAATTTAGAAGACCCCGTAGAACACCCTGTAGAATACCCTGTACAGAGAAGACCCTATAGAAGACCCTGTAGAATACCATATACATTAGAAGACCATGTAGAATACCCTATGCAGTAGAATACCCTGTAGAATACCATATATAAGACCCTGTAGAATACCATATACAGTAGAAGACCCTGTAGAATAACCAATACAGTAGAAGACCCTGTAGAATACCATATAGAAGACCCTGTAGAATACCATATACAGTAGAAGACCCTGTGGAATACCATATAGAAGACCCTGTAGAATACCATATAGAAGACCCTGTAGAATACCATATACAGTAGAAGACCATGTAGAATACCATATAGAAGACCCTGTAGAATACCATATAGAAGACCCTGTAGAATACCATATACAGTAGAAGACCCTGTAGAATACCATATAGAAGACCCTGTAGAATACCATATAGAAGGCCCTGTAGAATATCCTATACAGTAGAAGAACCTGTAGAATACCATATAGAAGACCCTGTAGAATACTCTATACAGTAGAAGACCCTGTAGAACACCATATAGAAGACCATGTAGAATACCATATTTAATGCCCTAGAGAATACCATGTAGAATACCCTATAGAATACCGTGTAGAATACCATACAAAAGACCCTGTGGAATACCAAATAGAATACCCTATGGAATGCCATATAGAATTCCCTGTAGAATACAATGTACTTAAGAATACCCTGTAGAATAACATGTATATAAGACCATATAGAAGACCCTGTAGAATACAAAATAGAAGACCCTGTAGAATACCATATAGAAGACACTGTAGAATACTCTACACAGTAGAAGACCCTGTAGAAGGCCATATAGAATGCTCTATACAGTAGAAGACCCTGTAAAATACCCTATAGAAGACCCTGTAAAATACTCAGTAGAATACCCTATAAAATACCATATATAATACCCTGTAGAATACTCTATAGAATACCATATTGAAGACCCTATAGAATACCATATAGAATACCATATATAAGACCCTGTAGAATACCCTATAGAGTACCCTGAATAATACCATAGACCCTATAGAATACTCTATGGCATACCATTTTAAAGACCCTATAGAATACCATATAGAATACCCTATAGACGACCCTATAGACAACCCTATAGAAGTCCCTATAGAATACCATATAGAAGACCCTATAGAAGACCCTGTAGAACACCCTGTAAAATACCCTATACAGAGAAGACCCTATAGAACACTCTGTAGAATACCATATAGAGTAGAAGACCCTGTAGAATACCATATAGAAGACCCAATAGAATACCACATAGAGTAGAAAACCCTGTAGAATACCAGATAGAAGACCCTGTAGAATACCATATAGAGTAGAAGACCCTGTAGAATACCATATAGAAGACCCTGTAGAATACCATATAGAGTAGAAGACCCTGTAGAATACCATATAGAAGACCCTGTAGAATTCCATCTAGAGTAGAAGACCCTGTAGAATACCATATAAAATACCTTGTAGAATACCATATACAGTAGAAGACCCTGTAGAATACCCTATATAAGACCCTGTATAATACCATATAGAAGACCCTGTAGAATACTCTATACAGTAGAATACCCTATATAATACCATATAGGATTACTGTAGAATACCAAAAAGAATACCATGTAGAATACCATATATAATGCCCTATAGAATACCATGTAGAATACCCTATAGAATACCCAATAGAATACCCTGTAGAATACCCTATAGAAGACCCTGTAGAACCCTCTATACAGTAGAAAACCCTGTAGAATACCATATAGAATACCCTATACAGTAGAAGACCCTATGGAATACCCTATACAGTAGAAGACACTGTATAATACCCTATACAGTAGAAGACCCTATAGAATACCATATACAGTAGAAGACCCTTTAGAATACCCTATACAGTAGAAGACCCTGTAGATTTCCCTATACAGTAGAAGACCCTATAGAATCCCCTATACAGTAGAGGACCATATAGAATACCCTATACAGTAGAAGACCCTGTAGAATACCCTATACAGTAGAATACCCTATGGAATAACCTGTACAGTAGTAGACCCTATGGAATACCCTATACAGTAGAATACCCTATAGAATACCCCATACAGTAGAAGACCCTGTAGAAAACCATATAGAATACCCTGTAGAATACTCTATACAGTAGAAGACCCTATGGAATACCCTATACAGTAGAATACCATATAGAATACCCTGTAGAAAACCATATAGAATACCCTGTAGAATACTCTATACAGTAGAAGACCCTTTAGAATACCACATAGAATACCATAAAGAAGACCATATAGAATACCCTATACAGTAGAATACCATATAGAATACCCTGTAGTAAACCATATAGAAGACCCTGTATAATACTCTATACAGTAGAAGACCCTATAGAAGACCATATAAAATACCCTATAGAAGTGTGGCATCACAATCTTTCACAATCTTGTTCCCAAAGCTGTTCCAGCGTTCCTTAGGCTTGGGGTCATTGTCCTGTTGAGATGTAAATCTTCGCCCCTATTAAAGTAAAGTAATTTACACTCTGAAGCAGGGTCTTATCAAGGATGATCTTGTATTTGGCTCCTTTCATTGTTCCCTCTATCCTTGTCAGCCTCCATGCTGCTGAAAAGCATCCCCATATCATGGTGCTGCCACCACCATGCTTACCACCATGCTTCACGGTAAGGATGGTGTTAGACAGGTGATGAGCTGTGCCTGGTTTTCTCCAGACATAGCACTTTGCATTCAGGCCAAAGACTTCCATTTTTGTCTCATCAGACCACAGAATATATTTCTTTATGCTCTGAGTCTTTCACATGCCATTTTGCTAACTCTAGGTGTGCTGTCATGTACCCTTTTCTCAGGCGTGGCTTCCATATGGCCACTCTCCCATGAAGCCCAGATTGGTGAAGTCCTGTAGAGACTGTTGCCTTTCTGGCAGGTTCTCCCATCTCAGCCAAGTAACTCTTAAGTTATTTTAGAGTGGTCATTGGGTTCTTGGTCACCTCCCTGACCAGCGTCCTTCTTGCCCAGTTACTCAGTTTGGTTGGACGGCCAGCTCTTGGCAAAGTCTGGATAGTTCCATATTTGTTACAATTCCCAATGATGGAGACCACTGTGCTCTTGGAAACATTCAACTCTCTAGAAATAATTTTATACCCTCCCCCAGATATCATCAAAGTTCTATAACACTGTTTTTGCAGATGCTCTTCCAGAAGTGAGTGCATTTTCATCATTTATTTTTGTACTGGTCCCCCGTGGGAATTGCACCCACAAACGTTGGCGATACAAGCTCCATGCTCTACCAACTGAGCCACATGGGACTTGAGATCTGTGTAGATGGGTGAGAAAGAAACCCCCATATTTAATCCATTTTGTGTTCAGGCTGTAACACAGCAAAATGTGGAATATGTCAAAGAGTATAAATACTTTCTGAAGGCTCTGTATAATTTTTTAAAATCTCATAGTATGTAATCATTGCCAAAGTCGAGGATCGGTAGGAAAGTCAGTTTTACAAGGGTATGTTTGGCAGCATGAGTGAAGGAGGCTTTGTTGTGAAATAAGAAGCCGATTCTAGATTTCATTTTGGATTGGAGATGTTCTTAGTTATCCCTTCACGCGACAATCCCGTGAGCAGGATAGATTTGACAACATCCAGTGAAAATGTAGTAGCCAAATTCAAACTACAGAAATATCAATATTTAACATTCACAAAAATATAAGTCCAATACTGTTATGGTGAGTGAATGAGGACCCAAAAGCGAACTAACTTAAACAGAGCTTCCTTAATAACCAAACATAGGTAGGCTCAGATAGACCGGCAGATTCCGACAGGACAGGACAAGGTTACAGCAAACATGACGATAGTCTGGCTCTGGCATGAAACACAACAAACAAGAATCCGACAAGGACAGGAACAGAAACAGAGAGAGATATAGGGACCTAATCAGAGGGAAAAAGGGAACAGGTGGGAAACGGGGTGAATGGGTAGTTAGAGGAGACAAGGAACAGCTGGGGGAAAGCGGGGGAGAAAAGGTAACCTAACAACGACCAGCAGAGGGAGACAGGGTGAAGGGAAAGGACAGAGACAAGACACAACATGACAGTACATGACAGTACCCCCCCACTCACCGAGCGCCTCCTGGCGCACTCGAGGAGGAAACCTGGCGGCAACGGAGGAAATCCTCGATCAGCGCACGGTCCAGCACGTCCCGAGAGGGAACCCAACTCCTCTCCTCAGGACCGTACCCCTCCCAATCTACGAGGTACTGGTGACCACGGCCCCGAGGACGCATGTCCAAAATTCTACGGACCCTGTAGATGGGTGCGCCCTCGACAAGGATGGGGGGGGGGGGGGGGAAGACGAGCGGGGGCGTGAAGGACGGGCTTGATGCAGGAGACATGGAAGACCGGGTGGACGCGACGAAGGTATCGCGGAAGAAGAAGTCGAACTGCGACAGGATTAATGACCCGAGAAATACGGAACGGACCAATGAACCGCGGGGTCAACTTGCGAGAAGCCGTCTTAAGGGGAAGGTTCTGAGTGGAGAGCCAAACTCTCTGACCGCGACAATATCTAGGACTCTTAGTTCTACGCTTATTAGCAGCCCTCACAGTCTGCGTCCTATAACGGCAAAGTGCAGACCTGACCCTCTTCCAGGTGCGCTCGCAACGTTGGACAAAAGCCTGAGCGGAGGGGACGCTGGACTCGGCGAACTGAGATGAGAACAGCGGAGGCTGGTACCCGAGGCTACTCTGAAAAGGAGATAGCCCGGTCGCAGACGAAGGAAGCGAGTTGTGGGCGTATTCTGCCCAGGGGAGCTGTTCTGACCAAGACGCAGGGTTACGAAAAGAAAGACTGCGTAAGATGCGACCAATAGTCTGATTGGCCCGTTCTGCTTGACCGTTAGACTGGGGGTGAAAGCCGGAAGAGAGACTGACGGAAGCCCCAATCAAACGGCAAAACTCCCTCCAAAATTGAGACGTGAATTGCGGACCTCTGTCCTAAACGACGTCTGACTGAAGGCCATGAATTCTGAAAACATTCTCGATGATGATTTGTGCCGTCTCTTTAGCAGAAGGAAGCTTAGCAAGGGGAATGAAATGAGCCGCCTTAGAGAACCTATCGACAACCGTAAGAATAACAGTCTTCCCCGCTGACGAAGGCAGTCCGGTGACAAAATCTAAGGCGATGTGAGACCACGGTCGAGAGGGAATAGGAAGCGGCCTGAGACGGCCGGCAGGAGGAGAGTTACCGGACTTAGTCTGCGCGCAGACCGAACAAGCAGCCACGAAACGACGCGTGTCATGCTCCCGGGTGGGCCACCAAAAACGCTGGCGAATGGAAGCAAGCGTACCCCGAACACCAGGGTGGCCGGCTAACTTGGCAGAGTGAGCCCACTGAAGAACGGCCAGACGAGTAGGAACGGGAACGAAAAGAAGGTTCCTAGGACAAGCGCGCGGCGACGGAGTGTGAGTGAGCGCTTGTTTTACCTGCCTCTCAATTCCCCAGACAGTCAACCCGACAACACGCCCCTCAGGGAGAATCCCCTCGGGGTCAGTGGAGGCTACTGAAGAACTGAAGAGACGAGACAAAGCATCAGGCTTGGTGTTCTTAGAGCCCGGACGATAAGAAATCACGAACTCGAAACGAGCGAAAAACAGCGCCCAACGCGCCTGACGCGCATTAAGTCGTTTGGCAGAACGAATGTACTCAAGGTTCCTATGGTCAGTCCAAACGACAAAAGGAACGGTCGCCCCCTCCAACCACTGTCGCCATTCGCCTAGGGCTAACCGGATGGCGAGCAGTTCGCGGTTACCCACATCATAGTTACGTTCCGACGGCGACAGGCGATGAGAAAAATACGCGCATGGGTGGACCTTGTCGTCAGAGAGGGAGCGCTGAGAAAGAATGGCTCCCACGCCCACCTCTGACGCGTCAACCTCGACAACGAACTGTCTAGAGACGTCAGGTGTAACAAGGATAGGAGCGGATGTAAAACGATTCTTGAGGAGATCAAAAGCTCCCTGGGCGGAAACGGACCACTTAAAGCACGTCTTGACAGAAGTAAGGGCTGTGAGAGGAGCTGCCACCTGACCGAAATTACGGATGAAACGACGATAGAAGTTCGCGAAGCCGAGAAAGCGCTGCAGCTCGACGCGTGACTTAGGGACGGGCCAATCAATGACAGCTTGGACCTTAGCGGGATCCATCTTAATGCCTTCAGCGGAAATAACAGAACCGAGAAATGTGACGGAGGAGGCATGAAAAGTGCACTTCTCAGCCTTCACAAAAAGACAATTCTCTAAAAGGCGCTGGAGGACACGTCGGACGTGCTGAACATGAATCTGGAGTGACGGTGAAAAAATCAGGATATCGTCAAGGTAAACGAAAACAAAGATGTTCAGCATGTCTCTCAGGACATCATTGACTAATGCCTGAAAGACAGCTGGAGCGTTAGCGAGGCCGAAAGGAAGAACCCGGTATTCAAAGTGCCCTAACGGAGTGTTAAACGCCGTCTTCCACTCGTCCCCCTCCCTGATGCGCACGAGATGGTAAGCGTTACGAAGGTCCAACTTAGTGAAAAACCTGGCTCCCTGCAGGATCTCGAAGGCTGAAGACATAAGAGGAAGCGGATAACGATTCTTCACTGTTATGTCATTCAGCCCTCGATAATCTATGCAGGGGCGCAGAGACCCGTCCTTCTTCTTGACAAAAAAAAACCCCGCTCCGGCGGGAGAGGAGGAGGGGACTATGGTACCGGCGTCAAGAGCTACAGACAAATAATCTTCGAGAGCCTTACGTTCGGGAGCCGACAGAGAGTATAGTCTACCCCGGGGGGGGGGGGGTGGTTCCCGGAAGGAGATCAATACTACAATCATACGACCGGTGTGGAGGAAGAGAGGTGGCCCTGGACCGACTGAACACCGTGCGCAGATCGTGATATTCCTCCGGCACCCCTGTCAAATCACCAGGCTCCTCCTGTGAAGAAGAGACAGAGGAAACAGGAGGGATAGCAGACATTAAACATTTCACATGACAAGAGACGTTCCAGGAGAGGATAGAATTACTAGACCAATTAATGGAAGGATTATGACAAACTAGCCAGGGATGGCCCAAAACAACAGGTGTAAAAGGTGAACGAAAAATTAAAAAAGAAATGGTTTCACTATGATTACCAGAAACAGTGAGGGTTAAAGGTAGCGTCTCACGCTGAATCCTGGGGAGAGGACTACCATCCAGAGCGAACAAGGCCGTGGGCTCCTTTAACTGTCTGAGAGGAATGTCATGTTCCCGAGCCCAGGTCTCGTCCATAAAACAGCCCTCCGCCCCAGAGTCTATTAAGGCACTGCAGGAAGCTGACGAACCGGTCCAGCGTAGATGGACCGACAAGGTAGTGCAGGATCTTGAAGGAGAGACAGGAGTAGTAGCGCTCACCAGTAGCCCTCCGCTTACTGACGAGCTCTGGCCTTTTACTGGACATGAAGTGACAAAATGACCAGCGGAACCGCAATAGAGACAGAGGCGGTTGGTGATTCTCCGTTCCCTCTCCTTAGTCGAGATGCGGATACCTCCCAGCTGCATGGGCTCAGCACCCGAGCCGGCAGAGGAAGATGGTAGTGATGCGGAGAGGGAGGCGACAGAGAGCGCGAGCTCCTTTCCACGAGCTCGGTGACGAAGATCAACCCGTCGCTCAATGCGAATAGCGAGTTCAATCAAGGAATCCACGCTGGAAGGAACCTCCCGGGAGAGAATCTCATCCTTTACCTCTGCGCGGAAACCCTCCAGAAGACGAGCGAGCAAGGCCGGCTCGTTCCAGCCACTGGAGACAGCAAGAGTGCGAAACTCAATAGAGTAGTCTGTTATGGATCGATTGCCTTGACATAGGGAAGACAGGGCCCTGGAAGCCTCCTCCCCAAAAACAGATCGATCAAAAACCCGTATCATCTCCTCCTTAAAGTCTTGATACTGGTTAGTACACTCAGCCCTTGCATCCCAGATTGCCGTGCCCCACTCACGAGCCCGTCCAATAAGGAGAGATATGACGTAGGCGACACGAGAAGTGCTCCTGGAGTAAGTGTTGGGCTGGAGAGAAAACACAATATCACACTGGGTGAGGAACGAGCGGCATTCAGTGGGCTCCCCAGAGTAACACGGCGGGTTATTGATTCTGGGCTCCGGAGATTCGAAAGCCCTGGAAGTGGCCGGTGGATCGAGGCGGAGATGGTGAACCTGTTCTGTGAGGTTGGAGACTTGGGTGGCCAGGGTCTCAACGGCATGTCGAGCAGCAGACACTTCCTGCTCGTGTCTGCCTAGCATCGCTCCCTGGATCCCGACGGCTGAGTGGAGAGGATCCGAAGTCGCTGGGTCCATTCTTGGTCGGATTCTTCTGTTATGGTGAGTGAATGAGGACCCAAAAGCGAACTAACTTAAACAGAGCTTCCTTAATAACCAAACATAGGTAGGCTCAGATAGACCGGCAGATTCCGACAGGACAGGACAAGGTTACAGCAAACATGACGATAGTCTGGCTCTGGCATGAAACACAACAAACAAGAATCCGACAAGGACAGGAACAGAAACAGAGATAGATATAGGGACCTAATCAGAGGGAAAAAGGGAACAGGTGGGAAACGGGGTGAATGGGTAGTTAGAGGAGACAAGGAACAGCTGGGGGAAAGCGGGGGAGAAAAGGTAACCTAACAACGACCAGCAGAGGGAGACAGGGTGAAGGGAAAGGACAGAGACAAGACACAACATGACAGTACATGACAAATACATCAAAATAAAGCTTAAATTCTTGTTAATCCAGGCACTGTGTCAGAGTTCAAAAAGGATTTACGTCGAAAGCAGACCATGCGATTATCTGAGGACAACGGCCCGCATACAAACACATGAAAATAATTTTCCAACCAATGCCTTACCTTTGAAGATCTTCTTCTTTTTGCAATCCCTAATGTCTCAGTGACACAATAAATGGTTGTTTTGTTCATTAAATTCCTTCTTTATATCCCCAAAATGTCAATGTATTTAGCGCGTTTGATTCAGAAATACACCGGTTCCAACTCGCCCAACATGACTACAAAGTATCTAGTTTCTAAACATTTCAAACAAAGTTTCTAATCCAACCTCAGGTATCCTAAAATGCAAATAATCGATACAATTTAAGCCGGGATAATCTGTTTCCAACACCGAAGAAAAATAACACGGAGCGCGTTCCTGTTCACACGCACCAAAATAGGACCTTCAGAGTAACACATGGAATGAATACCACTACTTCTTCCTTTCTCAAAAGAAAAACATTGATCTAAAGACTGTTGTCATCTAGTGGAAGCCATAGGAACTGCAACCAAGTTCCTAATAATAAGGGCATTCCATAAAAAAAACATTGGAAAATCATATGTCCTCAATTTATTTTTTCCCCTGGATGGTTTGTCAGTATCAAATCAGTAATGTTATAATCACAGACAATTTTGTAACAGTTTTAGAAACGTTAGAGTGTTTTCTACCCAAATCTATCAATTATATGCAAATCCCAGCTTCTGGGCCTGAGAAACATGCAGTTTACTTTGGGCATGCTTTTCATCCGGACGTCAAAATACTGCCCCCTGGCCTAAAGAAGTTTTAATTAATAGGAGACTAGAAGGAGAGTTTACAGTCTAGCCAAAAACCGAGGTATTTGTAGTTGTCCACATATTCTAAGTCAGAACCATACAGAGTAGTGATGCTAATCAGGCGGACGGGTGCGGGCAGCGATCGATAGAAAGCATGCATTTAGTTTTACTAGCATTTAAGTGCAGTAGGAGGCCACGGAAGGAGTGTTGTTTGGTATTGAAGCTCATTTGGAGGTTTGTTAATTATGGTTGGGGGGCAGTATTGAGTAGCTTGGATGAATAAGGTGCCCAGAGTAAACTGTCTGCTACTCAGAAGCTAAGATATGCATATTATTAGTAGATTTGGATAGAAAACACTTTGAAGTTTCTAAAACTGTTTGAATGATGTCTGTAGGTATAACAGAACTCATATGCCAGTCAAAAACTTGAGAAAAATCCAACCAGGAAGTGGAAATCTGAGGTTTGTAGTTTTTCAACTCTTTGCCGATCCAAGATACAGTATACATTTGGTCCGATTGCACTTCCCAAGGCTTCCACTAGATGTCAACAGTCTTTAGAACCTTGTTTGAGGCTTCTACTGTGAAGGGGGAGAAAATGAGAGCTGTTTCAACCAGAGGTCTGGCAGAGTGCCCTGAGCTCAGTCTCGCGTGCTCACGTGAGAGGTACCTGCGTTCCACTGCATTTCTAAAGACAAAGAAATTCTCTGGTTGAAACATTATTGAAGAAATCTTCATGTTAAAAACATCCTAAATGTTGATTCTATACATCGTTTGACATGTTTCTACGAACTGTAATGGAACTTTTTGACCTTTTGTCTGGCCTGCGCGTCGTGAGTTTGGATATGTGAACTAAACGCGTGAACAAAAAGGAACTATTTGGACATAAATTATGGACTTTATTGAACAAAACAAATATTTATTGGGGAACTGGGATTCCAGGGGGTGCATTCCGACGAAGATCATCAAAGGTAAGTGAATATTTATAATTCTATTTCTGACTTCTGTTGACTCCATAACATGGCGGGTATCTGTATGGCTTGTTTTTGTGTCTGAGCGCCGTACTCAGATTATTGCATGGTGTGCTTTTTCCGTAAGTAAAAAAAAATATCTGACACAGCGGTTACATTAAGGAGGGGTGGATCTGTAAATCCATGCATAACACTTGTATCTTTTATCAATGTTCATTATGATTATTTCTGTAAATTTATGTGGCTCTCTGCAAAATCGGAAGCAACATTTTGGAAGCAAAACATTACTGAACATAACGCGCCAATGTAAAATAAGATTTTTGGATATAAATATGAACTTTATCGAACAAAACATACATGTATTGTGTAACATGAAGTCCTATGATTGTCATCTGATGAAGATCATCAAAGGTTAGTGATTAATTTTATCTCTATTTCTGCTTTTTGTGACTCGTCTCATTGGCTGGAAAAATGGCTGTGTTTTCTGTGACTAGGTACTGACCTAACCTAATAATCGTTTGGCTTTCGTTGTAAAGCCTTTTTGAAATCGGACACTGTGGTGGGATTAACAACAAGTTTATCTTAAAAATGGTGTAAAATACTTGTTTGTTTGAGGAATTTTAATTAAGAGATTTCTGTTGTTTGAATTTGGCTCCCAGCACTTTCACTGGCTGTTGTCATATCGATCCCGTTAGTGGGATTTCAGCCGTAAGAAGTTATTAACACAGTGTCCAAAGAAGGGCCAGATGTATACAGAATGGTGTCGTCTGCATAGAGGTGGATCAGAGCGACATCAGAGCGACAAAGAGCGACATCGATTGATATATACAGAGAAAATAGTCAGCCCAAGAATTGAACCCTGTGGGACCCCCATAGAGACTGCCAGAGGTCCGAACAACAGGCCCTCCGATTTGACACACTGAACTCTATCTGAGAAGTAGTTGGTGAACCAGGCGAGGCAGTCATTTGAGAAACCAAGGCGGTTGAGTCTTCCGATAAGAATACGGTGATTGACAGAGTCGAAAGCCTTAGCCAGGTCGATGAATACGGCTGCACAGTACTGTCTTTTATCGATGGCAGTTATGATATCGTTTAGGACCTTGAGCGTGGCTGAGGTGCACCCGTGACCAGCTCGGAAACAGGATTGCACAGCAGAGAAGGTACGGTGGGATTCAAAATGGTCAGTGATCTGTTTGTTAACCTGTGGCTTTTGAAGACTTTAGAAAGGCAGGGCAGGATGGATATAGTTCTGTAACAGTTTGGGTCTACAGTATTCCCAAAGGAAACAGGAATTATGCAGCATTCCCAAAGGAAACAGGAATTATGCAGCATTCCCAAAGGAAACAGGAATTATGCAGCATTCCCAAAGGAAACAGGAATTATGCAGCATTCCCAAAGGATACAGGAATTATACAGCATTCCCAAAGGAAACAGGAATTATGCAGCATTCCCAAAGGAAACAGGAATTATGCAGCATTCCCAAAGGAAACAGGAATTATGCAGCATTCCCAAAGGATACAGGAATTATACAGCATTCCCAAAGGAAACAGGATTTATGCAGCATTCCCAAAGGAAACAGGAATTATGCAGCATTCCCAAAGGAAACAGGAATTATGCAGCATTCCCAAAGGAAACAGGAATTATGCAGCATTCCCAAAGGAAACAGGAATTATGCAGCCTTCCCAAAGGAAATGCTCAATGGAGATATCTGACAGTAATCTTACCTACATACCAGTCTTTACACAAGTTTGAAGGAAGCTGAATAAAAAATGTTCTTATTCCATTAAATCCACTGCGGAGGATAGAACATAGCAGTAGTATGAAATCTCTCCAGAACTCGCCATGTGTGGGCAGAAAAGATTTTCTCCACGACTGCAGATGTAAAGTGTATATTTAACTTGATGAATCAAAGCGTTTGGCTCCGTGCCTGTATTTTTAAGAGTGTGTATTTGTTTGGAGTGTTGGGAGGTAGCTAGCCGTAAGCTTCTTAACTCTTCACGCAGTGTGCTTTGAGAATCTGAGTTTGGAGACAGAGGCTGTTTATCATCAGCTTTTCTTAACAGACCATGGTGTCCTCATTTTGCCCTTTCAGCTTAGATGTATTTCCAGTTTTGGTTTTTGGAGAGAAGAGGAGTAAAATCAAATAAAATGGCCCTTAGTGAAGACTTTTTTAGATTCAGGTTGTCATAAATTACATGCCCTGACATGCCCTTGTATTGACTGATTACTGCACTTCCTGTCTGCATGGTATAGTAGGCCAGTACATTCAGAAAGTATTCAGACCCCTTGACTTTTTCCACATTTTGATACATTACAGCCTTATTCTAAAATGAATTTTTAAAAAAATAAGAAACTCAGCAATCGACACACACCTCCCCACAATGACGAAGCAAAAACAGTTTTTTTTTTAACTTTTACAAATGTATTAAAAATATTTAAAAAAAAAATGTTTTTACATAAGTATTCAGACCATTTGCTACGCAATTCACAATTGGGCTCAGGTGCATCCTGTTTCCATTGATCACCCTTGAGATGTTTCTACAACTCGTTTGGAGTCCACCTGTGGTTATTTCAATTGATTGGACATGATTTGGAAAGGCACACACCTGTATATGTAAGGTTCCACAGTTGACAGTCTGTAGAGCTCCGAGACAGGATTGTGTCGAGGCACAGATCTGGGAAAGGGTACCAAAACATTTCTGCAGCATTGAAGGTCAACAAGAACACAGTGGCCTCCATCATTCTTTATTAATTCATTAATTAATCCATTACAAACATCAAAGCCTACATTTTCCACTCTAACACATTAACAGAATCCCATCTAACATGGCGTTTTTCGATACGTCCATTCCCATGAAGGCGCCATTCAGGACAGGCATTACAAAGCCAGCCCGATTGCCGTAGCTCGGGTGCTTACTCCACCATACCCGGAAGCTACAGAGACGGAGTGAGAGGAACTGAATAAAAAAAACAGAGCGCTTATCCAAAATATTAATAAGTACAATAAACGTCACTCAATTGAAACATTTAAGCTTGTGTGCGTATTCCTTATACCACACCAAACTGTTACTGACGGGAGGTAAGAATCATGTGGTTAATGTATGAACTGGAATCACTACGTTAACTTGTGTGTCGATCCACATTGCTAACGGAGCTGGAAACGGAGCAGAGAGGGGTGATGAGTGTGTGTGTGGGGGTGTTAGTTTTCCAATTGCTGCCCACGGCCAGTGACGGACTTCTCCATCACAGGGACCAATAACCCGATGGTCACTCTGACAGAGCTCTAAAGTTCCGCTGTGGAGATGGGAGAACCTTCCAGAAAGACAACCGTCTCTGCAGCACTCCAACAATCAGGCCTTTCTGGTAGAGTGGCTAGACAGAAGCCACTCCTCAGTGAAAGGCCATTTTTTAAATGTATTTAACTTGGCAAGTCAGTTAAGAACATATTCTTACTTACAATGACGACCTACCCCGACCAAACCCAGATGACGTTGGGCCAATTGTGCGCCGCCCAATCACAGGCAGATGTGATACAGCCTGGATTCGAACCAGGGACTGTAGTGACACCTCTTGTACTGAGATGCAGTGCGTTAAACTGCTGCACTAATCAGGAGCCCATGACAGTCCTCTGTCCTCTCTGGTCTGATGAAACCAAGATTGAACTCTTTGGCGTGAATGCCAAGCGTCATATCTGGAGGAAACCTGGCACCATCCTTACGGTGAAGCATGGTGGTGGCAGCATCATGCTGTGGGGATGTTTTTCAGCAGCAGGGACTGAGAGACGAGTCAGGATCGAGGCAAAGATGAATGGTGCAAAGTTCAGAGAGATCCTTGATGAAAACCTGCTCCAGTGCTCAGGACCTCAGACCCTTAGCACACAGCCAAGACAATGCAGGAGTGGCTTCAGGACAAATCTCTGAATGTCCTTGAGTGTCCCAGCCATAGCCCGGACTTGAACCTGACCGAACATCTCTGGAGAGAGAAACTAGATGTGCAGCAATGCTCCCCATCCAACCTGACAGAGCTTGAGAGGATCTGCAGGTAAGAATGGGAGACACTCCCCAAATACAGGTGTGCCAAGCTTGTAGCGTCATACCCAAGAAGACACGAGGCTGTAATCGTTGCCAAAGATGCTTCAACAAAGTACAAAGAGTTTACTTATGTAAATGTGATATTTCCCACAAAAATGATTTGTCATTACGCGGTATTGAACGTAGATTGATGAGGAAAAAAACGACTTATTCCATTTTAGAGTAAGGCTGTAAAGTAACAAAATGTATAAAAGGTTAAGGGGTCTGAATACACTGAAGGTACTGTATCTCATATTTCTATAATATTTCTATAGTAAAGTTTACTATAGTGTAGTATGCCTATATATCTCATATTTATATAGTAAAGTTTACTATAGTAGAGTGGGCCTCTATATCTAATAGTTATATAGTATGTATATAGTAAAGTTTACTACAGTATAGTAAGCCTATATATCCAATAAATATATAGTATTTATATACTCAAGTTTACTATAGTAGAGTGGGCCTCTATATCTAATAGTTATATAGTATGTATATAGTAAAGTTTACTACAATATAGTAAGCCTATATATCCAATAAATATATAGTATTTATATACTCAAGTTTACTATAGTATAGTAAGTCTATATATCTAATATTTATATAGTATTTATATATCCAAAGTTTACTATAGTAGAGTAGGCCTCTATATCTAATAGGTATATAGCATTTATATAGTAAAGTTTACTACAGTATAGTAAGTCTATATATCTAATATTTATATAGTATTTATATAGTAAAGTGTACTATAGTGTAGTATGCCTATATATCTAATAGTTATATAGTAAAGTTTACTATAGTATAGTAGGCCTATATCTCACATTTATAATGAGGTCTGTTGCAAATCAAATTGCCCAATGTTGGAACAATACACCTTTTCTGAATCTGAACGACTCATTTCCCGCCGTCTCTAATCAGTCCTTTGAATCTGAACGACTCATTTCCCACCGTCTCTAATCAGTTCTCTGAATCTGAACGACTCATTTCCCGCCGTCTCTAATCAGTTCTCTGAATCTGAACGACTAATTTCCCGCCGTCTCTAATCAGTTCTCTGAATCTGAACGACTCATTTCCCGCCGTCTCTAATCAGTTCTCTGAATCTGAACGACTCTTTTCCACCCGTCTCTAATCAGTTCTCTGAATCTGAACGACTCATTTCCCACCGTCTCTAATCAGTTCTCTGAATCTGAACGACTAATTTCCCGCCGTCTCTAATCAGTTCTCTGAATCTGAACGACTCATTTCCCGCCGTCTCTAATCAGTTCTCTGAATCTGAACGACTAATTTCCCGCCGTCTCTAATCAGTTCTCTGAATCTGAACGATTCATTTCCCACCGTCTCTAATCAGTTCTCTCCTGTATTCTTCACACACTGTCTACTTTTACAAAATACCTTTTTTCCTGGATGATGTACGACGCAATTGAAAAGATGACAGATGAACTTAGTGTTCTGAGGAGTACAGCTATGTCTTTGCTTTCTCTCAGTGCATCACAAACTGCATCCTATTTTATATACATTGCTTTTGACCATGGCCTGTAGGGAATAGGGTGCTGTTTTGACCAGGTCCCATAGGGAATAGGGTGCTGTTTTGACCAGGTCCCATAGGGAATAGGGTGCCATTTTGACCAGGTCCCATAGGGAATAGTGTTCTGTTTAGGACAAACTATCTGTCTTTTCAGTGACTCACAATGAACTGTCTCTAGGTCGGGGACTCATGACAAAGAGACAAAGAGGAGCACAACTCAGATGAACTTCTATTCATGAACTTTAAGCAAAAAAAAAAAAAAAAAGAGGTAAAACTAAACTTTAAAATATTTTCTTTAACTTGAACCCTCACACACAACCCCTGTAGTGCTATCAAGACTACAGTGAAATTACCTTGTGTCCTTGCCATTATAACAGTGCTCCATACAAACCGTTTTGTATAGTCACATATTAATACTTTTTACCAAATATTTTCAGTTGTTGTTGTCTGACTTGGCCTTCAATGTTGCTGTTTTTGTATATTCACATGTTTTATCACAGAGTTCCTACCAATAAGGGCTTCTTGGGTGACATGGCCTTCAATGCTGGTGTTTTCGAGAGTGGAGCATCTTTCATCTGCTCATATAATCAATCTGTCTGTCTGTCTGTCTGTCTGTCTGTCTGTCTGTCTGTCTGTCTGTCTGTCTGTCTGTCTGTCTGTCTGTCTGTCTGTCTGTCTGTCTGTCTGTCTGTCCCGTCCGTCCGTCCGTCCGTCCCCTCCAGTGGAGCCAGTAGAAAATACATTAAGCGGAGGTTGCACAGTGCAAGACTCCCATTCATTACTTTTCATTATTGGATGTCCTCGGACTAGACATGTTCATCACTGGCTGAATTGGAAGGCGTGAGAGGAAGTACCAGTGCACATTTTAGGACATCCTCATTCTCAAGCCTCACGCCTCACCCGTCCTACAAGGAAGACCATAGTGGAGGCGAGGGGGAGGCAGGACGAGGCTGGGCCCTGTGTCACGGCCCCTCATGTCTCTTTCACGGTGCATAACGGAGCCATAAACCTTGGACCCCTCATTGATCGAGTTACAGCTGACATGAATAGCTAGATGCCCAACCCCATTATAACCCCAACACACACACACACACACACACACACACACACACACACACACACACACACACACACACACACACACACACACACACACACACACACACATTTGATTTAACCAGGTAGGCCAGTTGAGAACAAGTTCTCATTTACAACTGCAACGTGGCCAAGATAAAGCAAAGCAGTGAGACACAAACAACAACACAGAGTTACACGTGGAATAAACAAATGTACAGTCAATAATACAATATAAAAAGTCTATATACAGCATGTGCAAATGAGGTAAGATAAGGGAGGTAAGGCAATAAATAGGCCATAGTGGCAAAATAATTACAATTTAGCAAATAAACACAGGAGTGATAGATGTGCAGAAGATGAATGTGCAAGTAGAGATACCGGGGTGCAAAGGAGCAAAAAAATAAATAACAGCATGGGGATGAGGTAGTTGGATGGACTGTTTATAGATGGGCTGTGTACAGGTGCAGTGATCTGTGAACTGCTCTGACAGCTGGTGCTTAAAGTTAGTGAGGGAGATATGGGTCTCCAGCTTCAGTGATTTTTGCAATTTGTTCCAGTCATTTGCAGCAGAGAACTGGACGGAAAGGCGGCCAAAGGAGGAATTGGCAGTGAAATATACCTGCTGGAGCGCGTGCTACGGGTGGGTGCTGCTATGCTGAGCAGTGAGCTGAGATAAGGCGGAGCTTTACCTAGCAAAGACTTATACACAGTGCCTTGCGAAAGTATTCGGCCCCCTTAAACTTTGCGACCTTTTGCCACATTTCAGGCTTCAAACAGAAAGATATAAAACTGTATTTTTTGTGAAGAATCAACAACAAGTGGGACACAATCATGAAGTGGAACGACATTTATTGGATATTTCAAACTTTTTTAACAAATCAAAAACTGAAAAATTGGGCGTGCAAAATTATTCAGCCCCCTTAAGTTAATACTTTGTAGTGCCACCTTTTGCTGCGATTACAGCTGTAAGTCGCTTGGGGTATGTCTCTATCAGTTTTGCACATCGAGAGACTGAATTTGTTTCCCATTCCTCCTTGCAAAACAGCTCGAGCTCAGTGAGGTTGGATGGAGAGCATTTGTGAACAGCAGTTTTCAGTTCTTTCCACAGATTCTCGATTGGATTCAGGTCTGGACTTTGACTTGGCCATTCTAACACCTGGATATGTTTATTTTTGAACCATTCCATTGTAGATTTTGCTTTATATTTTGGATCATTGTCTTGTTGGAAGACAAATCTCCGTCCCAGTCTCAGGTCTTTTGCAGACTCCATCAGGTTTTCTTCCAGAATGGTCCTGTATTTGGCTCCATCCATCTTCCCATCAATTTTAACCATCTTCCCTGTCCCTGCTGAAGAAAAGCAGGCCCAAACCATGATGCTGCCACCACCATGGTTGACAGTGGGGATGGTGTGTTCAGGGTGATGAGCTGTGTTGCTTTTACGCCAAACATAACATTTTGCATTGTTGCCAAAAAGTTCAATTTTCGTTTCATCTGACCAGAGCACCTTCTTCCACATGTTTGGTGTGTCTCCCAGGTGGCTTGTGGCAAACTTTAAACGACACTTTTTATGGATATCTTTAAGAAATGGCTTTCTTCTTGCCACTCTTCCATAAAGGCCAGATTTGTGCAATATACGACTGATTGTTGTCCTATGGACAGAGTCTCCCACCTCAGCTGTAGATCTCTGCAGTTCATCCAGAGTGATCATGGGCCTCTTGGCTGCATCTCTGATCAGTCTTCTCCTTGTATGAGCTGAAAGTTTAGAGGGACGGCCAGGTCTTGGTAGATTTGCAGTGGTCTGATACTCCTCCCATTTCAATATTATCGCTTGCACAGTGCTCCTTGGGATGTTTAAAGCTTTGGAAATCTTTTTGTATCCAAATCCGGCATTAAACTTCTTCACAACAGTATCTCAGACCTGCCTGGTGTGTTCCTTGTTCTTCATGATGCTCTCTGCGCTTTTAATGGACCTCTGAGACTATCACAGTTCAGGTGCATTTATACGAAGACTTGATTACACACAGGTGGATTGTATTTATCATCATTAGTCATTTAGGTCAACATTGGATCATTCAGAGATCCTCACTGAACTTCTGGAGAGAGTTTGCTGCACTGAAAGTAAAGGGGCTGAATAATTTTGCACGCCCAATTTTTCAGTTTTTGATTTGTTAAAAAAGTTTGAAATATCCAATAAATGTCGTTCCACTTCATGATTGTGTCCCACTTGTTGTTGATTCTTCACAAAAAAATACAGTTTTATATCTTTATGTTTGAAGCCTGAAATGTGGCAAAAGGTCGCAAAGTTCAAGGGGGCCGAATACTTTCGCAAGGCACTGTAGATGACCTGGAGCCAGTGGGTTTAGCGACGAATATGAAGCGAGGGCCAGCCAAAGAGAGCATACAGGTCGCAGTGGTGGGTAGTATATGGGGCCTTGGCGACTGAACAGATGGCACTGTGATAGACTGCATCCAATTTGCCGAGTAGAGTGTTGGATGCTATTTTGTAAATGACATCGCCGAAGTCAAGGATCGGCAGGATAGTCAGTTTTACGAGGGTATGTTTGGAAGCATGAGTGAAGGAGGCTTTGTTGCAAAATAGGAAGCCGATTCTAGATGTAATTTTGGATTGGAGATGCTTAATGTGAGTCTGGAAGGAGAATTTACAGTCTAACCAGACACCTAGGTATTTGTAGTTGTCCACATATTCAAGTCAGAAACGTTTAGAGCAGTGATGTTGGACGGGCAGGCAGCGTTCCGTTGAAGAGCATGTATTTAGTTTTACTTGCATTTAAGAACAGTTGGAGGCCATGGAAAGAGTGTTGTATGGCATTGAAGCTCGTCTAGAGGTTAGTTAAGTATACAGAATGGTGTCGTCTGCGTAGAGGTGGATCAGAGAATCTCCAGCAGCAAGAGCGACATCAATGATGTATACAGAGAAAAGAGTCGGCCCGAGAATTGAACGATCTGAGTGATTGTTATCTGTCTACTGGTGGTGAAGTTAAGAGCTAGAGGCGATGTCCTGTCCTGTCTTGTCCAGTCCTGTCTGGAGGGAACAAATGACCAGATAGATAGAACACAGTGAAATGCATTAAAATTAGTATTTGATGTTTTCTGTTCTTATCAGACATCTTGATGACAGGAAGAAAGGCAGACAGACAGACAGACAGACAGACAGACAGGCAGGTAGGTAGGCGAGCAGGCAGGCAGGCAAGCAGGCAGGCAGGCAGGCAGGCAGGCAGGCAGGCAGGCAGGCAGGCAGACAGACAGAACACAGTAAAATCCAATACATTTTCAGGTTCTCTTCTCATCAGATATCTTGATGACAGGTAGACAGGTAGACAGACAGACAGGCAGGCAAACAGGCGTGGTGTGGTGAGGTGTGGTGTGGTAAGGTGAGGTGTGGTGAGGTGAGGTATGGTGTGGTGAGGTGAGATGTGGTGTGGTGTGGTGAGGTGAGGTGAGGTGTGGTGAGGTGAGATGTGGTGAGATGTGGTGTGGTGTGGTGTGGTGTGGTGAGGTGAGGTGTGGTGTGGTGAGGTGTGGTGTGGTGAGATGTGGTGTGGTAAGGTGTGGAGTTGTGAGGTGTGACGTGTGGTGTGGTGAGGAGTGGTGAGGTGTGGTGTGGTATGGTGAGGTGGGGTGTGGTGAGTTGTGGAGTTGTGTGGTGAGGTGAGGTGTGGTGAGGTGTGGAGTTGTGGAGTTGTGGAGTCTTTCTCTCTCTCTCGGAGGACCTGAGCCCTAGGACCATGCCCCAGGACTACCTGACATGATGACTCCTTGCTGTCCCCAGTCCACCTGGCCGTGCTGCTGCTCCAGTTTCAACTGTTCTGCCTCATTATTATTCGACCATGCTGGTCATTTATGAACATTTGAACATCTTGGCCATGTTCTGTTATAATCTCCACCCGGCACAGCCAGAAGAGAACTGGCCAGCCCACATATGCTCTCTCTAATTCTCTCTTTCTTTCTCTCTCTCGGAGGACCTGAGCCCTAAGACCATGCCCCAGTAATACCTGACATGATGACTCCTTGCTGTCCCCAGTCCACCTGACTGTGCTGCTGCTCCAGTTTCAACTGTTCTGCCTTATTATTATTCGACCATGCTGGTCATTTATGAACATTTTGAACATCTTGGCCATGTTCTGTTATAATCTCCACCCGGCACAGCCAGAAGAGGACTGGCCACCCCACATAGCCTGGTTCCTCTCTAGGTTTCTTCCTAGGTTTTGGCCTTTCTAGGGAGTTTTTCCTAGCCACCGTGCTTCTGCACCTGCATTACTTGCTGTTTGGGGTTTTAGGCTGGGTTTCTGTACAGCACTTTCAGATATCAGCTGATGTACGAAGGGCTATATAAATACATTTGATTTGATTTGGTGAGAGGTGGTGAGGTGAGGTGAGCTGAGGTGTGGTGTGGTGTGGTGAGGTGTGGTGAGGTGTGGTGAAGTGTGGTGTGGTGAGGTGTGGAGTTGTGAGGTGAGATGTGGTGAGGTGTGGTGTGGATTGTATGGTGAGGTGTGGTGAGGTGAGGTGTGGTGAGGTGTAGTGTTGTGAGGTGTGGAGTTGTGTGGTGAGGTGTGATGTGGAGTTGTGTGGTGAGGTGTGGTGAGGTGTGGTGTGGATTGTATGGTGAGGTGTGGTGAGGTGAGGTGTGGTGAGGTGTAGTGTTGTGAGGTGTGGAGTTGTGTGGTGAGGTGTGATGTGGAGTTGTGTGGTGAGGTGTGGTAAGGTGAGGTGTGGTGTGGTGTGTTGAGTTGTGGGGTGTGGTGTGGTGAGGTGAGGTGTGGTGTGGTGAGATGAGGTGTGGTGAGGTGAGATGTGGTGAGGTGACGTTTGGTAAGGTGTGGTGTGGTGAGGTGTAGTGAGGTGTGGTGAGGTGAGGTGTGGTGTAGTGAGGTATGGTGAGGTGTGGTGAGGTGTGGTGTGGCATGTTGAGGTGTGAGGTGTGGTGTGGTGAGAGGTGTTGAGGTGAAGTGGGTTGTGGTGTGGTGAGATGTGGTGTGGTGAGGTGAGTTGTGGTGTGGTGAGATGTGGTGTGGTGAGTTGTGGTGTGGTGAGGTGAGGTAAGGTGTGGTGACATGTGGTGAGGTGTGGTGAGGTGTTTTTGCGGTGTAGTGTGGTGTGGTGTGGTGTGGTGAGGTGAGGTATGGAGTAGTATGGTGAGGTGAGGTGTGGTGAGGTGATGTGTGGTGTGGTGAGGTATGGTGTAGTGAGGTGTGGTGAGGTGATGTGTGGCATAGTGAGGTGTGGTGTGGTGAGGTGTGGTGAGGTGTGGTGAGGAGTGGAGTGGTGAGGTGTGGTGACATGTGGTGTGGTGAGGTGTAGTGAGGTGTGGTGAGGTGAGTTGAGGTATGGAGTGGTGAGGTGAGGTATGGAGTGGTGAGGTGAGGTGTGGTGTAGTGTGGTGAGGTGAGGTAAGGAGTGGTGAGGTGAGATGGGGTGAGATGAAGTGTGCAGTGGTGAGGTGACGTTTGGTAAGGTGTGGTGTGGTGAGGTGTAGTGAGGTGTGGTGAGGTGTGGTGTAGTGAGGTATGGTGGGGCGTGGTGTGGTGAGGTGTGGTGTGGCATGTTGAGGTGTGAGGTGTGGTGTGGTGTGTTGTGGTGAGGTGTTTTTGTGGTGTAGTGAGGTATGGAGTGGTGATGTGAGGTGTGGTGAGTTGTGGTGAGGTGCAATGTGGTGAGGTGTGGTGAGATGTGGTATGGTGTGGTGAGGTAAGATATGGTGAGGTATGGTGTGGTGAGGTGAGATGTGGTGAGGTATGGTGATGTGTGGTGTGGTGAGGTGAGATGTGGTGAGGTATGGTGAGGTGAGGTGTAATGCAGTGAGGGGTGTGGTGAGGTGAGGTGAGATGTGGTGAGGTGAGGTGAGATGTGGTGAGGTGTGGTGAGGTGAGGTGAGATGGGTGAGCTGTGGTGAGGTGAGATGAGATGTGATGAGGTGTGGTGGGTGAATTGAGATGTGGTGAGGTGTGGTGAGGTGAGGTGAGATGTGGTGAGGTGTGGTGAGGTGAGGTGTGGTGAGTTGTGATGTGTTGTGTAATGTGGTGAGGTGTGGTGAGGTGAGGTGTGGTGTGGTGTGGTGAGGTGAGGTGTGGTGAGTGAGGAGTTGTGAGGTGTTGTGTAATGTGGTGAGGTGTGGTGAGGTGTGGTGAGGTGTTGTGTGGTGAGGTGTGGTGTGGTGAGGTGTTGTGTAATGTGGTGAGGTGAGGTGTGGTGAGGTGTGGTGAGGTGTGGTGAGGTGTTGTGTAATGTGGTGAGGTGTGGTGAGTTGAGGTGAGATGTGGTGAGGTCATGTGTGGTGAGAGGTGGTGAGGTGAGGTGTGGTGAAGTGTGGTGAGGTGAGGTGACATGTGGTAAGGTGTGGTGAGGTGAGATGTGGTGAGGTGTGGTGAGGTGAGGTGAGGTGTGGTGAGGTGAGATGTGGTGAGGTGTGGTGAGGTGTTGTGTATTGTGGTGAGGTGTGGTGAGGTGTGGTGAGATGTGGTGAGGTGAGGTGTGGTGTGGTGAGGTGTTGTGTAATGTGGTGAGGTGAGGTGTGGTGAGGTGTGGTGAGGTGTTGTGTAATGTGGTGAGGTGTGGTGAGGTGAGGTGAGATGTGGTGACGTTAGATGTGGTGAGGTCACGTGTGGTGAGGTGAGGTAAGGTGAGGTGTGGTGAGGTGAGGTAAGGTGAGGTGTGGTGTGGTGAGGTGTGGTGAGGTGAGGTAAGGTGTGGTGTGGTGAGGTGTGGTGAGGTGTGTTGAGTTGTGGGGTGAGGTGTGGTGAGGTGAGGTGAGATGTGGTGAGCTGTGGTGAGGTGAGGTGTGGTGAAGTGTGGTGTGGTGAGGTGTTGTGTAATGTGGTGAGGTGAGGTGTGGTGAGGTGTGGTGAGGTGTTGTGTAATGTGGTGAGGTGTGGTGAGGTGAGGTGAGATGTGGTGAGCTGTGGTGAGTGCGTGCGTGCGTGCGTGTTCGGTTTTAGTCCTCATACGGATAGTAAAACAAGGAAAAGTATGTTTTTGGCGTGTGTGTTAAGGTTACAATTAGGGTCAGAATTAGGGTTAAGAGTTAAGGTTAGGTTTTGGGTTAGGGGTTAAGGTTAGGTTTTGGGTTAAGGGTTAAGGTTAGGTTTTGGGTTAGGGGTTAAGGTTAGGTTTTGGGTTAAGGGTTAAGGTTAGGTTTTGGGTTAGGGGTTAAGGTTAGATTTAGGGTTAAGAGTTAAGGTTAGGTTTTGGGTTAGGGGTTAAGGTTAGGTTTTCGGTTAGGGGTTAAGGTTAGGTTTTGGGTTAAGAGTTAAGGTTAGGTTTTGGGTTAGGGCTTAAGGTTAGGTTTTGGGTTAGGGGTTAAGGTTAGGTTTTGGGTTAAGAGTTAAGGTTAGGTTTTGGGTTAGGGGTTAAGGTTAGGTTTTGGGTTAGGGGTTAAGGTTAGGTTTTGGGTTAGGGGTTAAGGTTAGG
Organism: Oncorhynchus mykiss; assembly: GCF_013265735.2. Taxonomy (NCBI): domain Eukaryota; kingdom Metazoa; phylum Chordata; class Actinopteri; order Salmoniformes; family Salmonidae; genus Oncorhynchus; species Oncorhynchus mykiss. Next base: position 46,307,497 of record NC_048586.1, read on the forward strand.
TTTTGGGTTAGGGGTTAAGGTTAGGTTTTGGGTTAGGGGTTAAGGTTAGGTTTTGGGTTAGGGGTTAAGGTTAGGTTTTGGGTTAGGGGTTAAGGTTAGGTTTTGGGTTAGGGGTTAAGGTTAGGGAACATTTTGAATGGTAAGTGTTTGTTCCTCACTAGGATAGTAAAACAAATGTGTTTGTGTGTCTGTTTTTTTGCGCGCCCAGTGGTGGGGGCTTTGACAGTAGGCAGATAGCGTCCATCACAGGGAGACAACCCCAATAATTGTGTATGAAATCATATGTTTTTAAGACATTATAACTTTTTTTATTTAACTAAGCAAGTCAGTTAAGAACAAATTCTCATGTACAATAATAGCCTAGGAACAGTGGGTTAACTGCCTTGTTCAGGGGCAGAACAACAGATTTTTACCTTGTCAGCTCAGGGATTCGATCTAGCAACCTTTTGGTTACTGGCCGAATGCTCTAACCACTAGACGATCTGGTGCCCCAATTATGACATTGGGTCAGCTGAGCTCAACCTATTTAAGTGTGAAAGAAGCCAGGTGCTTTCTCCTATAGAGCGCCGTTTTTATGGAATGGTGTGCCTATCCATGTGAGAGACGTAGATTCGGTCTCGACCTTTAAGTCTTTATTGAAGACTCATCTCTTCAGCAGGTCCTATGATTGAGTGGAGTCTGGCCCAGGGGTGTGAAGGTGAACGGCAAGGCACTGGAGCGACAAACTGCCCTTGCTGTCTCTGCCTGGCCGGCTCCCCTCTCTCCACTGGGATTCTCTGCCTCTGACCCTGTTACGGGGGGCTGAGTCACTGGTTTGCTAGTGCCATTCCATGCCGTCCCTAGGAGGGGTGCGTCACTTGAGTGGGTTGAGTCAGAGACGTGATCTTCCTGTCCGGTTTTGCGCCCCCACCTTGGGTTGTGCCGTGGCGGAGATCTTTGTGATCTATACTGTCGTGGCGTGGGGGCTGTGCTTTGGCAAAGTGGGCGGGGTTATATCCTGCCTGGTTAGGTGTCTTCGGATAGGGCCACAGTGTCTCCGGAACCCTCCCCCCGTTTCAGTCTCCAGTATCTTTTCTGTAATTGTCTATATACATGGACCTTGATGAAAAGGTAGTGTGTGTCAACTAGGCAAATGAGAAAGCCAAAGCAAGACTATACGGAGGTCCTAGGGAGTGGCGTAGGTAGTCAGTGTGTTGGTATGGGACACAGGCTCGGTTCCATTTCTCACCCAAGCCACTTCTCCTAGCACCTGCCACTAAGGTTCACAGACCGTGGACTGGATGAATACTGACAGAAGCACTAATACCTCCAGTGCTAGGTCAAAGGTGGCCAACAAGTTTCAGCCTAGCACTAAGTGATTTAAATATCCAAGCTGTTAAATCTGGTGTAATTCTCCTGATTTATCTGGTGTCCTATGTGAATGTAAGTATGCTCCTTCTAATTCTCTGTCCCTCCCCTCCTGGATGACATGAGCCCTAGGACCATGCCTCAGGACTACCTGACCTGATGACTCCTTGCTGTCCCCAGTCCACCTGGTTGTACTGCTGCTCCAGTTTCAACCGTTCTGCCTGTGGCTATGGAACCCTGACCTGTACACTGGACGTGCTACCTGTCCCAGACCTTCTCTCTCTCACTCTTTCTCTTTCTCACCTGCTGTCTCGAACCTCTGAATGCTTGGCTATGAAAGCCAACTGACATTTACTCCCTCTACAACCACTGTGATTATTATTATTTGACCCTGCTGGTCGTCTATGAACGTTTGAACATCTTGGCCATATTCTGTTATAATCTCCACCCGGCACAGCCAGAAGAGGACTGGCCACCCCTCAGAGCCTGGTTCCTCTCTAGGTTTCTTACTATGTTCCTGCCTTTTTAGGGAGTTTTTCCTAGCCACCGTGCTTCTACATCTGCATTGCTTGCTGTTTTAGACTGGGTTGTCTAAAACAGTTTCTGTAAAGCACTGTGACATCTGCTGATGGAAAAAGGGCTTTATAAATACATTTGATAGATTTTTTTGTTGTTTCCCTTGTTTGTTTTGCTCCATATTCTTTTTACTCCCTATCCCTAAGTAATTGTGTTTGTTTTTTTGTTTTGTTTTTCTTTTCAGAAACAAACCTAGTGGGCATCCATGGTGGGTGTCTTTTCGAAGCCCTTTTACTAGTGGCTTTGACAACTTTCAGTGGGCTACCCACATGACTGTCTTTCAGAACCCCCTCGGAACCATTTTCTGTTTTGTTTTTGGTTGTCAAAGTGATTTTTCTTTGTTTGTTTCCTTTTTGTTGTGAGTGACATATTGAGTTTGGCTTGAGGGAACGTAACAAACCCGTCGTCTTTTAGAAAAGTGGTTTTAACCAACTGTCATATTTAGTTCTACAAAAAAAATGTGGAAACGTGTCATTTTTTGATGCTGGATGATAATGAATATGAGGTTGAAAAGTTGCCCTTTAAATCAAACAACTTATCCTTTATCAACCTGCATGTGGAGCATTCATAAACTTGTCAAGTGATCGTAACTATATCGTTGGCATACAGTGTGTGCAAATTCTCTATCAGTTAAATAACTCCCTAAGGCTGTTACAGTGACTGCGTTGTGAGTCATGACCGCAGTCAAAATCCAGGTGATCTTGAATCATGGTAACTAGGCTTTTCCAAAACTGCGCTCTGATGGTCATTAGTAACCTACCAAACTTGCTAATGAGCAGTCGTTAATGTCCTGGTACTACTCCGTGCTCTATCGTCCTCGTCCTTGTTCTAATGCAATCTGTAGACATGTCTTTTTTGGAGACATGTCTTTTTTGTCTCTGTCTTGACAGGTGCATGATACAGGTCTAAAATCTAAACTAATTTCACACATATATAATTTAGTATATATAAAGACAAGATGTTCTAATGCAATCTGTAGACATGTCTTTTTTGGAGACATGTCTTTTTTGGAGACATGTCTTTTTTGTCTCTGTCTTCACAGGTGCATGATAAAGGTCCATTCTAAAATCGTAACTAATTTCACACATTTATAATAATTTAGTAAAGACAAGATTTCAATTTAGAATAGTTAGACGGGTAAGAATATGAACACTTTTTTTTTCGGGCACTGAGCTAATTTCCAGTTTGCTGAGCGCAAACTTGAATGTTGTGAAAACTTCCAGCATGTGTTTACTGTGAACAGTGAGGCTCTACCGGCTTTAAATTACAGTTTTTAACAGTGGACAAGTAGGCTACTGTGGCTATTTGCCTTCCAGAGTGGCCTACCATCAAAAACAATGTATCCCATAACATTTTAGCATGGAAACAGTGGTGTTCATTATAGGCCTTCATTCATGAGACTTTGGAGAGAAAACAACACGCAGGGCTCGACATTAACCTGTTTATCCGCTTGTCCTTGAGACAAGGAGGTGACAGAAAATGTTGTTGTGTCGTTTGATGCAAGAAACCACTTCAATTTTATTTCATTTTTATTATTATTCCCATACCGTTATCACAGAGAATCAGACAAATTATGCCACTCTCTGCCTATTGGCTACTTAGCTTCTTCAAGCCCGTCTAAAAATACAACACTGCCACTTAAAAAAAAAAAAATCTCTTTACCTTTACTGGTTTTTCAAAGATGTCTAGAAATGCTCTGTAGGAAGCAATCACTCTCCCATTTGCTGACTACAAGTGATCTATCACTGGGATAATAACTCACGACCAAAGGACATGAACAAAATGTGCAAATGTGGCTACATGCAGCTCTCGCTTTGATCTCAAAACAAGCACATCTATCCACCACCACAGCTGTAAACACAGTCCAGTTCAAAGTAAATGGCGCAGATGGTCTACGGCAATGGTCTATTTGCATATAGGCCTACTGCAGCTCTGATTGGCTATGCTGCACCGTTCTGTGCAGAATATGGGCTGCACAATAGAATCCTACTCCGATGCATTCTGCCTACAAAAAATATATCTTGCATAGTTTGTTTAGTTTAAGGTATGTTGCATTGAAAGTGACAAATATTGCTTTGATTCGATCACAATTGCCACAGTAAAGGGAAACGTTGATAGTGTTAATAAGTGAAAACGCTAGAAATTTGAGTGTAGTTCAATCTCTTGCTTCTCCCACTATGGCATTCTCGGGCTACCGAGCTGCAGCTTTAGAGGGAACATTACATTGCATCAGTGTGCAGTCTAAAGATATGCATTTTCATGTGACTTTTTCCTTATCATAGGTCGCATGTATCATGTAACAACTAGCCCGTATGCCCATATGTTTTGATGAGGTTTGTATCACAAATAAATAAGGGTAAGCGTAGCCTATAGGCTTAGTTCCCCTGGAACAGGGTTGGAGAGCCCATAGCTTACAGAGCCTACCCACTGGGTACTGACATCAACGTTTATTGAAATGACTTGGAAACAACATTGATTCAACTAGCATGTGCACAGTGGTTAGCGAAATTAGTTTTTTATAAGCTCAGTCATTGCGCAATCACATGTGAAAACAAGAGTTGTTACTTGCCGCTATTTTAAAGAGGACCCCTGTCACGCTTGCCCCCGCCCCGGTGCTCCCCAGCATTACGCACACCTGCCTTCCTCCGTCACGCGCATCAGCAATTATTGGACTCACCTGGACTCAGTCACCTATGTCATTATCTCCCCTATATCTGTCTGTTCCAAAGCTCTGTTCCCTGCTTTAGCATTAATGTTTGTTTGTCTTTGCACGCCCGGTTCTGACGCTGTCCTGTTCGACGTCTGTTCCATATGAAATGTTCTGCTCCTCGTGCCTGCTTCTCTTCTCCAGGGTCGGTTGTTACAATCCTAGCTTTCTCCTGCTGTTGTACTGGATTTATTATTCTTAATAATTATCACATTCATCCTCTTTACAACTGGGGTATTCTACCTGGCATGTTAAAAAATGCATCCGCACGTACCGTATACTAAATCACAAATAACTCCACAAATATATTAGTATTTAAAGACTAAATAAAATAATATAATTAATAGTAAATAATAAATAATAATAAAATAATCAATTAAAGATTAAATTGAAAATAGTGTGATGGGTGAGAATATTATCAAGTGCTTGTCAAATTGTGAATGAGAGACTGATGAAGTGTGTGCAGCCTGGCAAGAAAAAAATTAGAGCACTTTTCTGCAACTTTTTTTTCAAATAATCACATCATGCAGCCTTAGAATGTTTTAGAAATCAAAACATATAGTCTTATATCACAACTAAAGTTGCACAAATAACTCCAAATTAAGCACAAGTAACACAACTAGTGTTACAAAACGAACTAACTCTAACTGAAGCACCTTCAAAGAAAGTAATTATACCCCTTGTCTTATTCCACATTTTGTTGTTTTACAGCCTGAATTCAAAATAGATTAAATCAATTTAATTTCCTCTCTCATCCATCTACACACAATACCCAGTAATGATAAAGTGAAAACATGTTTTGATAAATCTTTGCAAATTTAGAGGAAATGAAACACAGAAATATGCAATTTTCATTAGTATTCATACCCCTGAGTCAATACATGTTAGAATCACCTTTGATCGTGACTACAGCTGTGAGTCGTTTTGGGTAAGTCTCTAAGAGCTTTGCACACCTGGATTGTTCAACATTAGCACAGTATCATTGTTTTAATCATTAAAGCTCTCAAGTTGGTTGTTGATCATTGTAACACAGCCATTTTCAAGTCTCGCTATAGATTTTCAAGCCGATTTAAGTCAAAACTGTAACTAGGCCACTCTCAGGAACATTCAACGTTGTCTTGGTAAACAACTCCAGACTGTTCTCTCTGCTACCGAACGGAAAGCGGTACCGGAGCGCCAAGTCTAGGTCCAAAAGGCTCCTTAACAGCTTCTACCCCCAAGCCATAAGACTGTTGAACAATGAATCAAATGGCCACCCGGACTATTTACATTGACCCCCCCGCCCCCTTTGTTTCTACACTACTACGCTGCTACTCGCTGTTAATTATCTATGCGTAGTCACTTTACTAGTACCTACATGTACAAATTACCTCAACTAACCTGTACCTCCCCACATTGACTCTGTACCGGTACCTCCCCACATGGACTCTGTACCGGTACCTCCCCACATTGACTCTGTACCGGTACCTCCCCACATGGACTCTGTACCGGTACCTCCCCACATTGACTCTTTACCGGTACCTCCCCACATGGACTCTGTACCGGTACCTCCCCACATGGACTCTGTACCGGTACCTCCCCACATGGACTCTGTACCGGTACCTCCCCACATTGACTCTTTACCGGTACCTCCCCACATGGACTCTGTACCGGTACCTCCCCACATGGACTCTGTACCGGTACCTCCCCACATGGACTCTGTACCGGTACCTCCCCACATGGACTCTGTACCGGTACCTCCCCACATGGACTCTTTACCGGTACCTCCCCACATTGACTCTTTACCGGTACCTCCCCACATGGACTCTGTACCGGTACCTCCCCACATGGACTCTGTACCGGTACCTCCCCACATGGACTCTGTACCGGTACCTCCCCACATGGACTCTTTACCGGTACCTCCCCACATGGACTCTGTACCGGTACCTCCCCACATGGACTCTGTACCGGTACCTCCCCACATTGACTCTTTACCGGTACCTCCCCACATGGACTCTGTACCGGTACCTCCCCACATGGACTCTGTACCGGTACCTCCCCACATGGACTCTGTACCGGTACCTCCCCACATGGACTCTGTACCGGTACCTCCCCACATGGACTCTTTACCGGTACCTCCCCACATTGACTCTTTACCGGTACCTCCCCACATGGACTCTGTACCGGTACCTCCCCACATTGACTCTTTACCGGTACCTCCCCACATGGACTCTGTACCGGTACCTCCCCACATGGACTCTGTACCGGTACCTCCCCACATGGACTCTGTACCGGTACCTCCCCACATGGACTCTGTACCGGTACCTCCCCACATGGACGACTCTGTACCGGTACCTCCCCACATGGACTCTGTACCGGTACCTCCCCACATGGACTCTGTACCGGTACCTCCCCACATGGACTCTGTACCGGTACCTCCCCACATGGACTCTGTACCGGTACCTCCCCACATTGACTCTGTACCGGTACCTCCCCACATTGACTCTGTACCGGTACCTCCCCACATTGACTCTGTACCGGTACCTCCCCACATGGACTCTGTACCGGTACCTCCCCACATGGACTCTGTACCGGTACCTCCCCACATGGACTCTGTACCGGTACCTCCCCACATGGACTCTGTACCGGTACCTCCCCACATGGACTCTGTACCGGTACCTCCCCACATGGACTCTGTACCGGTACCTCCCCACATGGACTCTGTACCGGTACCTCCCCACATTGACTCTTTACCGGTACCTCCCCACATGGACTCTGTACCGGTACCTCCCCACATTGACTCTGTACCGGTACCTCCCCACATGGACTCTGTACCGGTACCTCCCCACATGGACTCTGTACCGGTACCTCCCCACATGGACTCTGTACCGGTACCTCCCCACATGGACTCTGTACCGGTACCTCCCCACATGGACTCTGTACCGGTACCTCCCCACATGGACTCTGTACCGGTACCTCCCCACATTGACTCTTTACCGGTACCTCCCCACATGGACTCTGTACCGGTACCTCCCCACATGGACTCTGTACCGGTACCTCCCCACATGGACTCTGTACCGGTACCTCCCCACATGGACTCTGTACCGGTACCTCCCCACATGGACTCTGTACCGGTACCTCCCCACATGGACTCTGTACCGGTACCTCCCCACATGGACTCTGTACCGGTACCTCCCCACATTGACTCTGTACCGGTACCTCCCCACATTGACTCTGTACCGGTACCTCCCCACATTGACTCTGTACCGGTACCTCCCCACATGGACTCTGTACCGGTACCTCCCCACATTGACTCTGTACCGGTACCTCCCCACATGGACTCTGTACCGGTACCTCCCCACATTGACTCTGTACCGGTACCTCCCCACATGGACTCTGTACCGGTACCTCCCCACATGGACTCTGTACCGGTACCTCCCCACATTGACTCTTTACCGGTACCTCCCCACATGGACTCTGTACCGGTACCTCCCCACATTGACTCTGTACCGGTACCTCCCCACATTGACTCTTTACCGGTACCTCCCCACATGGACTCGTACATAACCTCATTATTGTTATTGCGTTATTTTTTTACTTTAGTTTATTTAGTAAATATTTTAGAAGTATATTTTCCTAACTGCATTGTTGGTTATTAACGGCTTGTAAGTTAGCATTTCACCATAATGTGAAACAACACATGTTGTATTCGATGCATGTGAGAAACACAATTTGATTCGATTTGAAAATATTTGGCCTTGTGTTTTAGGTTATTGTCTTGCTGAACGGTGAATTCATCGCCCAGTGTCTGGTGGAAAAGCAGACTTAACCAGGTTTTCCTCTAGGATTTTGCCTGGCCTTAGCACCATTCTGTTTATTGTTTAGCCTTAAAACCCAGTCCTTAACGATTACAAGCATAACCATAACATGATCCAGCCACCACTGTGCTTGAAAATATGGAGAGTGGTACTCAGTAATGTATTGTATTTGATTTGTCCCAAACGTAACACTTTGTATTCAGAGCCAAACATTTATTACTTTGCCACATTGTTTGCAGTATTACTTTTGTTGCAAACAGGATTCATGTTTTCTGTACAGGCTTCCTTCTTTTCACTCTGTCAGTTAGATTAGTATAGTGGAGTAACTACAATGTTGTGGATCCATCATCAGTTGTCTCCTATCACAGCCATTAAACTCTGTAACTGTTTTAAAGTCACCATTGGCCTCATGGTGAAATCCCTGAGAGGTTTCCTTCCTCTCTGGCAACTGAGTTATAAAGGATGCCTGTATCTTTGTGGTGACTGGGCATATTGCTACACCATCCAAAGTGGAATTATTAACTTCACCATGCTCGAAGAGATATTCAGTGTCTGCTTTTTGTGGTTGAATCTTTGTTTGGAATTCACTCCTCGAATGAGGGACCTTAAAGATGTATGGGGTACAGAGATGAGATAGTCATAAAAAAAATTATGTTAAACACTATTATTGCACACAGAGTGAGTCGATGCAACATGACTTGTTAAGAACATATTTCTCATGAACTAATTTAGATTTGACATAACAAAGGGTTGAGTAAATATTAACATTTCAGCTTGAATTTTTTTTTAAATTCACTTGTAAACATTTTAAAAATTCATAATTCCACTTTGACATTATGAGGTTTTGTGTGTAGGCCCGGTGACACAAAATCTACATTTTAATGTAATTTTATATTTATATTTAACACAAGAACACGTGGAAAAAAGTGAAGGGGTGTGAATACTTTCAGAAGGAACCAATTATCACCGTTTCAAGACATCTGTTAATTTTAACTCGCTCGGAAATTTGTTTGGGAAAAATATCCTTTCTCTTTTATTAATTTATTGTTCACCTGTATTCCTCTTACTATGGAAATAAAATAATGATACGGGAATTATAAGCAAATCTTGTCTGCTAAATGAACTAGTGTAGCCCACAGCCATATGGCATAGCCACATCAGGACCTAACATAAGGACACCTCAGATGTTGCTGTTCTGTTCTCCTGAAATGGGCTACATTTTCTTCACTTCATTGTGTCTCTTTAGACCTGCGTAAAAAAAAAATATTAAAAAGTGATTTATATAGGCTATATTAAAATTGATTTATTAGACTTAACATTTTTTTTTTTTTAACATGTTCCAAAGGTCTGCATCAGTGTCATCAGGTTATGAGATGCTAAACGTTTTTATGTTAATTAACGGTCAATTACCGTGAGACCGGCAGTTATTTGCATAGTTACTAGCTGACAAAAAAAAATGTCATGACCACCATAAGTCCTACTTACCTACATCAGGGGTAGGCCACCCTGGTCCTGGGGTGCCGCAAACCCTTCACGATTTTTTGATTTAATTGAAAGGGACCTGGAAGACCATGTGTGTTGAATGTAGGCAATCATTGAACTGATCAATTATCTCAGTTGGTCAGGTGTGGTGCCTCGGTGGAACCAAAAAAATCCTGCAGGACCTGCGGGCGGGCACTCCAGGAACAAGATTGCCTACCGCTGTCCTGAGTGATAGATACCGTGCATGTGATTGTTTAGTGATGTCAGCGGTGATGTCACGCTCTAACCAACACACCTATAAACGTTTACGGCATTTTAATTTACACTAAAATATGAACTGTGGTCAGATTGCATTTGAATATAATTCATTTTGGTTCATTCGATTAAAATGTACACTGTATTCTTCTCCGTCAAAGGATTGCGTGTTTACATTTACACATTTGCATATCTTTAGCTTTTAAACGGAACGGAGTGAGAAAATGAAAGGACGATGAATCTTTATAATGATTAAGTTCAACAAAAGAAAGCGTGCTTTATTATAGCTATTAAAGAACGTATAGCGGGGTCCAGAAGTGCATGAATTGTAGGTTTTCTTCACATTTCCGTGCAGAAACCATTTCCCAGTAAAAGCGTGAAAATAGCAGAGAGAATCTATAAAACCTGTGGTGTTGTCCCTGTGTGCCATCCTGCTCACTCCAGCCCTGCCTGCACAGCGCGTTCGATGGTCCCCATGAGACACTGCAAAAAACTAGGGCTTATCTGAGCATTTAACTCAACAAGATATGCAACATTTTGGTGCTGAGGCATGAAAAAATATATTTAATTGTGCTGTGGTAGGGGGGGGGGGGGGGTCTGTCTGACATCTATCAATAACATACTGTACCATCTATCTGACATCTATCAATAACATACTGTCCTATCTATCTGACATCTATCAATAACATACTGGACCATCTATCTGACATCTATAAATAACATACTGTACTATCTATCTGACATCTATCAATAACATACTGTACTAATCTGTCTGACATCTATCAATAACATACTGTACTATCTATCTGACATCTATCATACTGTACTAATCTGTCTGACATCTATAAATAACATACTGTACTAATCTATCTGACATCTATCATACTGTACTAATCTATCTGACATCTATACTTTACTAATCTGTCTGACATCTATAAATAACATACTGTACTAATCTATCTGACATCTATCATACTGTACTAATCTATCTGACATCTATCATACAGTACTAATCTATCTGACACCTATCATACTGTACTAATCTGTCTGACACCTAAAAATAACACACTGTACTATGCAACCCTGTCAATTTTAATGACTACCGCTCTGCAGAGTGAGCTTCTATAACTGCCTGGATAACAGCTTTCAGAATTCAAATAGAAGCTGTTTCAAATTCTGCAAACGTTTTCAAACAATCCGAGTGAACTTATTTCTTATTTCATTTAGACATCTTCAGGTTTAACAGGCGTACTACTTCAGACCCCCAAAAAACTCAAATTGTGTGCCACGAGAAAAGACACACACCGAAGCTGTCACGGCTTTCCCATCATTTAAACGTCCATTGAAACTGTGTTTAAACTCCGTCCCTCTGGCTCCTGCCAGTCTGTATTGTATTAACAAGTATGGTCTCTTCCCAGGCTGTTGAACTGTGAGATCAGAGCGAGTGATCCCCCTGTTATAAGACTGCTTCATAATGTCAATTGAAAGAGCGTGGGTGATGAAACCACAAGAACAGAGAGGCCAATACATCAAGAGGCTGTCAGAGCAATAACCCCCCCCCCCCCCCCCCCCCCTCAGAAGGAAACAGACAATGCAGTCTTAACGAGACACATGGGGGAGACTAGATCTGGGTGTGAGTGTGTTCACACCACACCAGACCAGGAACAGAACAGGTTTCAATCATTTCACCAGACCGGGAACAGAACGGGTTTAGCCGGCCGTGAATGAGCTTGCCTGCATGGTGCAAAGGAACCAATATAGAATAGTCCCCAAAACTGCAAATGCCCATCCCATCAGGCTCACCAGGCAGGCTGGAGCAAACAGTCACATATTTGAATGATTTCAAGTAGTATTAGATCCCAAATCTGCTGGGTGTGTTCACACTGTCTTCACCAGGTTAGCGCCTGTAGGCATGCTCAAATCAGAACAATGAAGGTGGAGAAACGGAACAGCAAGACAAAAACTCTTTTCAGTCAAGAAAATGGCCTGAGGCTTAAAAGGGAAGAGTGAGTTAGATGTGTTTTATCCTACCAGACAGACAGGAATCCTACAAGAGCATTGATCGCTGTGGTTTTCAATTACTGTGTCTGTGTGTCCCAAATGGCACCCTATTCCCCTTTGTAAAGTGCACTACTTTTGATCAAGGCCCCATAGGGATCTAGTTAAAAGTAGTGCACTTATGTAAAGGGGATAGGATGTCATTCGGGAGGCCCAACAAAAAAAAAGAAGGGGTTTCACAACGAGACGGGCACAGTGAGGTGTAGCTAGGATGATGTAGAGGTTGAACACAGGTCATTGCGTTTCAACACTGACTCCTCAATCTATCTGTCCCCGGGGCTGGGCTCAAAGTAAACACGAATCTGGAGCATGTGGCTTTATCCAGCTAGATACTATACTTTGCATCTACGTGACAAAATAGTAGTGTAGGCAATAGAATGGTATCGCCTACATCACGTAGGACTGTATAAAGGGATGATTAAAAAAGATATTTCAGAAAATGGATATGAAATGGTTTCAGGGCTACCCGAGTGGCGCAGCGGTCTAACGCACTGCATCTCAGTGCTGGAGGCGTCACTACAGACCCTGGTTTGATCCTGGGCTGTATCACAACCGGCCGTGATCAGGAGTCTCATTGGGCGGCGCACAATTGACCCGGCGTCGTCTGGGTTAGGGGAGGATTTGGTTGGGGTAGGGGAGGATTTGGTTGGGGTAGGGGAGGATTTGGTTGGGGTAGGGGAGGATTTGGTTGGGGTAGGGGAGGATGTGGTTGGGGTAGGGGAGGATGTGGTTGTGGTAGGGGAGGATTTGGTTGGGGTAGGGGAGGATTTGGTTGGGGTAGGGGAGGATTTGGTTGTGGTAGGGGAGGATTTGGTTGGGGTAGGGGAGGATTTAGTTGGGGTAGGGGGAGGATTTGGTTGGGGTAGGGGAGGATTTGGTTGTGGTAGGGGAGGATTTGGTTGGGGTAGGGGAGGATTTGGTTGGGGTAGGGGAGGATTTGGTTGGGGTAGGGGAGGATTTAGTTGGGGTAGGGGAGGATTTGGTTGTGGTAGGGGAGGATTTGGTTGGGGTAGGGGAGGATTTGGTTGGGGTAGGGGAGGATTTGGTTGGGGTAGGCCGTCATTGTAAAGTAAGAATTTGTTCTTAACTGACTTGAAATGGTTATTTCACAACGTGTATGCAGATATTGTATATTACTGTATATTGTCGTAGGAATACATCACATTTCTTTGTAAGTGTAGCTTGCTATTGTTCACCCACATGAGAGAATACTACTGTAGGCATGGATTACAGTTGGACTCACAACCATGATGAATATTATCGCTGGGTCAACCCAAAATGACTGTGATATTTATGAATTTGAGATGCTTGATTCATAACGTGTAGCCTGGGTATGCATGTATGTGAATGCAAAACAGATTAAATTGTAAAATTTGATTTGATAACATTCCAATAATGAATTTGCACTACACACACACACACACACGCACACGCACACACGCACACGCACACGCACACACACACACAGACACACGCACACACACACACACACACACATTTGGCCACAGAGGAAATGTCAACTGTAGAGGTTATAGTGTCAAGGGGCTTGAAGCCACAGAGCATGACGACTCAACGTTAATACATAATGTAGCGGTGAGCAGCTGGTGTAAAAACACACAATCAATTTGATGACGCCATGTTTGTCTTTAAATAATCCAGCCAACACATTCCCACATCCAATTCCTTTTCCAGCCGAAAAGGTCAAGACTGGAATTGGCTCTCTACTCCAACAATACGATGATGAGAGATGGTTTTAATATGAAGTGCAAATTAGTTTTCTCTCACTCTCTTCTCTCTCTTCTCTCTCTTCTTTGTGCTCTCTCTGACTCTTACTCTCTTTCTCCAACAATTTATTTGTCTTCTTCTCTCTCTCTCTCTCTCTCTCTCTCTCTCTCTCTCTCTCTCTCCCTCTCTTTCTCTCGCTCACTCTCTCTTCCTCTCTCTCTCTATTCTACTCTTTTTCTCTCTCAGATTAAGTTGTCAAAGGAATGTAATTTTCTCAGGGCCAGAGGAAGGGCACCTGACCGTATCTTTAAAACTGTCCACCCCTCTGATGTCCCTTGTTCCTCCCCTCCACTGACTGAAGGTCAAGAGGACATTGATTTTGTCCCAAATGACACCCTATTCCCTATACAGGGAAAAACGTTTGACCCAATCCCAATGGGCCCTGGTTAAATGTAGTAAAAAGGGAAATGGGTGCCATTTGGAACACAGAGGGTCTCTGAAGGCCCATTTTTAATGATTTCATTGTTTAATTATTATTTTTTTCTTCAAATGGTGACCTTTTCCATGCAGATGACTCTTAGATAAATTACTGTAAGTCCTCCAATAACCTCTGAGAATATGCGTGTAATTGTCGATTATTGTTGAGGCTTTTAAGGTACAGTCAGGGATCTGGGAACGCATTCATTTATTTTCTCATTTCAATTCTGTATATTTATTTGTGGCTATAAAGGGGCATTCTGCAGTTTTATTACCTTATTCATGCCTCATGTTATTACTAGTTCAACTGTCGTTCCCCATCAAACCCCAGAATATAACCTTGATTTACACCCCTGTTTCTCTATATATTTATATTTTTAAAAAGTAAACAAACAGTATATAGCTTCAAAACAGAGTTAAAAGCTATACTTTTCATATCATGGAAGGATCAGTCCTTGCAATCATAGATCTGTCTATGAATATGAGAGTGGTTACATTTCACCAGCCCCATCGCTCAGTTTTTACCGAAACAGGGGCTGGGACGTGTCTTATTGTTTGAAATGCCGATTTATTGATTTTAAAAGTTGCTTATTGGTTCTCTGTGTAAGGGAAGAACAAGTAGCTAGCATACTTCTAAAAACAGCAAGTGGCTAGAAACTTCAAAGGCATTTTTCACGTTGTATTATACCGTCCCCTACAAGTTGTGTTATATTGTCCCCTACATGTTGTGTTATATTGTCCCCCTACAAGTTGTGTTATATTGTCCCCTACATGTTGTGTTATATTGTCCCCCTACACGTTGTGTTATATTGTCCCCTACATGTTGTGTTATATTGTCCCCCTACAAGTTGTGTTATATTGTCCCCTACATGTTGTGTTATATTGTCCCCTACATGTTGTGTTATATTGTCCCCTACATGTTGTGTTATATTGTCCCCCTACATGTTGTGTTATATTGTCCCCTTACAAGTTGTGTTATATTGTCCCCTACATGTTGTGTTATATTGTCCCCTACACGACGTCCCCTACATGTTGTGTTATATTGTCCCCTACATGTTGTGTTATATTGTCCCCTAAACGACGTCCCCTACATGTTGTGTTATATTGTCCCCTACATGTTGTGTTATATTGTCCCCTACAAGTTGTGTTATATTGTCCCCTACATGTTGTGTTATATTGTCCCCTACATGTTGTGTTATATTGTCCCCTACATGTTGTGTTATATTGTCCCCCTACAAGTTGTGTTATATTGTCCCCTACACGTTGTGTTATATTGTCCCCTACATGTTGTG
Organism: Oncorhynchus mykiss; assembly: GCF_013265735.2. Lineage (NCBI taxonomy): Eukaryota > Metazoa > Chordata > Actinopteri > Salmoniformes > Salmonidae > Oncorhynchus > Oncorhynchus mykiss. The sequence goes on from NC_048586.1 coordinate 46,323,213, forward strand.
TTATATTGTCCCCTACATGTTGTGTTATATTGTCCCCCTACAAGTTGTGTTATATTGTCCCCTACATGTTGTGTTATATTGTCCCCTACATGTTGTGTTATATTGTCCCCTACACGACGTCCCCTACATGTTGTGTTATATTGTCCCCTACATGTTGTGTTATATTGTCCCCTACATGTTGTGTTATATTGTCCCCCTACATGTTGTGTTATATTGTCCCCTACATGTTGTGTTATATTGTCCCCTACATGTTGTGTTATATTGTCCCCTACATGTTGTGTTATATTGTCCCCTACATGTTGTGTTATATTGTTGTAACGGTTTTCTTTAGGTGAAGTAGAGTCGGACCAAAATGCAGCATGGTTGTTATTCATGGTTTGTTAATGAAGAAAAACTATACATGAATAAACTAACAAAACAATAAACGTGTGAAAACCTAAACAGCCTATCTGGTGACAACAAACACAAAGACAGGAACAATCACCCACGAAACACTCAAAGAATATGGCTGCCTAAATATGGTTCCCAATCAGAGACAACGATAAACACCTGCCTCTGATTGAGAACCACTCCAGACAGCCATAGACTTACCTAGAAAACCCTACTAAGTCACAATCCCAATACGTACGATAAAACCCCAAGACAAAACACACCACATACAAAACCCATGTCACACACTGGCCTGACCAAATTAATAAAGAAAACACAAAAGACCAGGGCGTGACAGAACCCCCCCCCCCCCCCCCCAAGGTGCGGACTCCCGACCGCACAACTAAACCCATAGGGGAGGGTCCGGGTGGGCGTCTGTCCACGGTGGCGGCTCCGGCTCGGGACGTGGACCCCACTCCAACAAAGTCTTAGTCCCTTTGCCTTGCGTCCTTAGATAGGCGATCCTCACCGCCGACCTTGGCCTAGTAGTCCTCACCAAGGGCCCCACTGGACTGAGGGGCAGCTCGGGACTGAGAGGAAGCTCAGCACTGAGAGGAAGCTCAGCACTGAGAGGAAGCTCAGCACTGAGAGGAAGCTCAGGCAGGTAGTTGGCTCTGGCAGATCCTGGCTGGCAGTTCTGGTAGATCCTGGCTGACTGGCGGAAGCTGGCTGAATGGCGGATCCTGGCTGACTGGCGGATCTGGAAGATCCTGGCTGAATGGCGGATCCTGGCTGAATAGCGGATCCTGTCTGACTGGCAGATCTGGAAGATCCTGGCTGACTGGCAGTTCTGGCAGATCCTGGCTGACTGGCGGATCCTGGCTGAATGGCTGCTCCATGCTGACTGGCGGCTCTGGCTACTCCATGCTGACTGGCGGCTCTGGCTGCTCCATGCTGACTGGCGGCTCTGGCTGCTCCATGCTGACTGGCGGCTCTGGCTGCTCCATGCTGACTGGCGGCTCTGGCTGCTCCATGCAGACTGGCAGCTCTGGCTGCTCCATGCAGACTGGCGACTCTGGATGCTCCATGCAGACTGGCGGCTCTGGCTGCTCCATGCAGACTGGCGGCTCTGGCTGCTCCATGCAGACTGGCGGCTCTGGCTGCTCCATGCAGACTGGCGGCTCTGGCTGCTCCATGCAGACTGGCGGCTCTGGCTGCTCCATGCAGACTGGCGGCTCTGGCTGCTCCATGCAGACTGGCGGCTCTGGCGGCATCCTGCAGACTGGCAGCTCTGGCAGCTCCTTGCAGACTGGCAGCTTCTTGCAGACTGGCAGCTCCTTGCAGACTGGCAGCTCTGGACAGGCGGGAGACTCCGGCAGCGCTGTAGAGGAAGGCTCTGGCAGCGCTAGATAGGCGGGAGACTCCGGCAGCGCTGGAGAGGAGGAAGGCTCTGGCAGCGCTGGACAGGCGAGGCGCACTGTAGGCCTGATGCGTGGTGCTGGCACTGGTGGTACTGGGCCGAGAACACGCACAGGAAGCCTGGTGTGGGGAGCTGCCACCGGAGGGCTGGTGCGTGGAGGTGGTACTGGGTAGACCGGACCGTGCAGGCGCATTGGAGCTCTTGAGCACCGAGCCTGCCCAACCTTACCTGGTTGAATGCTCCCGGTCGCCCTGCCAGTGCGGTGAGGTGGAATAGCCCGCACTGGGCTATGCAGGCGAACCGGGGACACCGAGCGCAAGGCTGGTGCCATGTAAGCCGGCCCAAGGAGACGCACTGGAGACCAGCTGCATAGAGCCGGCTTCATGGCACTTGGCTCAATGTTCACTTTAGCCCGGCCGATACGCGGAGCTGGAATGTACCGCACCGGGCTATGCACCCGCACTGGGGACACCGTGCGCTCCACAGCATAGCACAGTGCCTGCCCGGTCTCTCTAGCCCCCCGGTAAGCACAGGAAGTTGACGTAGGTCTCCTACCTGGCCTCGCCATACTCCCTGTGAGCGCCCCCCCAATACATTTTTGGGGCTGACTATCGGGCTTCCTACCGCGCCGCCGTGCTTGTCTCTCCAACTCCATTCCCCAATAACCTTCCGCGCACTGCTCCATCGAATCCCAGGCGGGCTCCGGCACTCTCCGTGGGACGACTGTCCACCTGTCTATCTCCTCCCAAGTAGTATAGTCCATACTTTTGCTGTCCAAAACGTCCTCCCATGTCCATTCCTCTTTTCGCTGCTGTTGCCCGTTACCACGCCGCTTGGTCCTGTTGTGGTGGGTGATTCTGTAACGGTTTTCTTTAGGTGAAGTAGAGTCGGACCAAAATGCAGCATGGTTGTTATTCATGTTTTTTTCATGAAGAAAAACTATACATGAATAAACTAACAAAACAATAAACGTGTGAAAACCTAAACAGCCTATCTGGTGACAACAAACACAAAGACAGGAACAATCACCCACGAAACACTCAAAGAATATGGCTGCCTAAATATGGTTCCCAATCAGAGACAACGATAAACACCTGCCTCTGATTGAGAACCACTCCAGACAGCGATAGACTTACCTAGAAAACCCCACTAAGCCACAATCCCAATACGTACGAAAAAAACCCAAGACAAAACACATACAAAACCCATGTCACACACTGGCCTGACCAAATTAATAAAGAAAACACAAAATACTAAGACCAGGGCGTGACAATTGTCCCCTACATGTTGTGTTATATTGTCCCCTACATGTTGTATTATATTGTCCCCTAAATGTTGTGTTATATTGTCCCCCTACATGTTGTGTTATTTTGTCCCCCTACATGTTGTGTTATATTGTCCCCTACATGTTGTGTTATATTGTCCCCTACATGTTGTATTATACTGTCCCCTAAATGTTGTATTATATTGTCCCCTACATGTTGTGTTATATTGTCCCCTACATGTTGTGTTATATTGTCCCCTACATGTTGTGTTATATTGTCCCCTACATGTTGTGTTATATTGTCCCCCTACATGTTGTGTTATATTGTCCCCTACATGTTGTGTTATATTGTCCCCTACACGTTGTGTTATATTGTCCCCTACATGTTGTGTTATATTGTCCCCTACATGTTGTGTTATATTGTCCCCTACATGTTGTGTTATATTGTCCCCTACATGTTGTGTTATATTGTCCCCTACATGTTGTGTTATATTGTCCCCTACACGTTGTGTTATATTGTCCCCTACATGTTGTGTTATATTGTCCCCTACATGTTGTGTTATATTGTCCCCTACATGTTGTGTTATATTGTCCCCTACATGTTGTGTTATATTGTCCCCTACATGTTGTGTTATATTGTCCCCTACATGTTGTGTTATATTGTCCCCCTACATGTTGTGTTATATTGTCCCCTACACGTTGTGTTATATTGTCCCCCTACACGTTGTGTTATATTGTCCCCTACATGTTGTGTTATATTGTCCCCTACATGTTGTGTTATATTGTCCCCCTACATGTTGTGTTATATTGTCCCCTTACTTCTTTCTAACAGTGACTAGAGAAATGTTTAATGCTAAAGCGTGTATTTATTTAAAGTGTGTAATTCTGTAAGACGTGTGGTGTGAATTTACCTGATTTGCATAGTAAGTATTCAGCTCTCCTTATAATCCTGGAATCTCCTGCTGTGTTTTAAATGATAACACACAATCTGTTTGTTCCCTTCGAGGCCATTGAATCTCTCTCTCTCTCTCTCTCTCTCTCTCTCTGTCTCTCTCTCTCTCTGTCTCTCTCTCTCTCTCTCTCTCTCTCTTTGTCTCTCTCTATCTCTCTTTCTCTCTGTCTCTCTCTCTCTCTCTCTCTCTCTCTCTCTGTCTCGCTCTCTGTCTCACTCTCACTCTCACTCTCACTCTCTCTCTCTCTCTCTCTCTCTCTCTCTCTCTCTCTCTCTCTCTCTCTCTCTCTCTCTCTCTCTCTCTCTCTCTCATTCTCTCTCGCTCTCTCTCGCTCTCTCTCGCTCTCTCTCGCTCTCTGTCTCTCTCTGTCTCTCTCTTTCTCTGTCTCTCTCTCTGTCTCTCTCTTTCTCGCTCTCTTTCTCTGTCTCTCTCTCTATCCCTCTCTCTGTCTCTCTCTTTCTCGCTCTCTTTCTCTGTCTCTCTCTCTATCCCTCTCTCTGTCTCTCTAATTTCTCTCTCACTCTGTTGCTCTCTATGTCTCTCTCTTTCCATCTAATTGGTGACAGATTTTCACATGATTATTCTACTTAAACCTGCTTAAAAACAATATGAGCAATTCCCCTCCATAGACGTGTTCCCATCACATTGTCTTGTTGTGGGTAAAAGGCTGTGATGATGTAGTTCACATAAAATACCTTTTTGCTGTCAATTTACAAGTTAAAAGTGTTTCCATCACATTTTCAACTAAAATAAATATTATATTAATCTAAAATCATAGCCTCCATGTTTAGGTTTGTGCTCTTCAGTTGTAGCTGAAGGTTCCTGCTCTGAGTCTGACCTAACCACCAGTTCTGCAGGAGCACCTGAAGCTCCGTCACATTTTCAACTCTACTTCCGAGCAAAACAATTTTAGTGGCCCGCCTGTGGACAGCGGAGAGAAATTGCCATACATGTTTAGTTAATTTCGTGCAGTTCTACACATTTTTCCACAGGGGTGGAGAGAAATGTTTGCAGTTTTTTTAATAGGATATCTGTGAGAGACTAACTAAATCAACGGAGCCCCCCCCCCCCCCCCCCCCCCGGCCAGTAATTCCACCATGATAACTAATTTAGCAATCTAAAACAAATTTGCTGACATGGGCTTTATTGACTACCGGCAAAAACCCGAAAACAACTGCTGATACACAACCACATTTCTAAATTGACTGAGTCCCCGTCTGAGTTTTTAATTCAGTTGTCCGTCCCTGGGCTACACGATGAGAATATTATTTTAAAGACAAAAAACAAGAGTACGATTATTTTCATTTGTCAAACTGCAGCCAAACATCGATCGTCACCAGGAATATTTTATTTATTAGATATTTATTGGAAAGGAGCATCAAGCTCCTCACCACCCTGCGAAGTTCATCATCATTGATTTAATCTTTAGCCTAATAAACTGCAAGTCATTGTGGGGAAAAAAAAACAGACAACATATCATCGAGTTTAGTCCAATAGGATGGTTGTTCAAATCAAATGTTATTGGTCACGTGTTTTATAGCCGATGTAATGGCGGGTGTGGCGGAGTGCTTGTGTTTCGACATTAACATCTAACACGTAATATCTAACAAATTACACAACATACACCCAATACACACATCTGGGTAAGGAATGAATTAAGACTTTATGGACGAGTGATGTCAGAGCGGAACGGACTAAGATGCAGTAGAATAGTATAGAAGACAGTATATACATATGAGATGAGTAATGCAAGATGTGTAAACATTATTAAAGTGACTAAGATACAGTAGAATAGTATAGAATACAGGATATACAGTAGAGATGAGTATGTAAACATTTTTAAAGTGACTAAGATGCAGTAGAATAGTATAGAAAACAGTATATACATATGAGATGAGTAATGCAAGATGTGTAAACATTATTAAAGTGACTAAGATACAGTAGAATAGTATAGAATACAGGATATACAGTAGAGATGAGTATGTAAACATTTTTAAAGTGACTAAGATGCAGTAGAATAGTATAGAAAACAGTATATACATATGAGATGAGTAATGATAGATATGTAAACATTATTAAAGTGACTAAGATACAGTAGAATAGTATAGAATACAGGATATACAGTAGAGATGAGTATGTAAACATTTTTAAAGTGACTAAGATGCAGTAGAATAGTATAGAAAACAGTATATACATATGATATGAGTAATGCAAGATATGTAAACATTATTAAAGTGACCAGTGTTCCATTCCTTAAAGTGGTGATTCCTAGTCTGCCTATAGGCAGCAGCCTCTAATGTGCTGGTGACAGCTGTTTAACAGTCTGATGGCCTTGAGATTGAAGCTGTGTTTCAGTCTCTCGGTCCCATCTTTGATGCACCTGTACTGACCTCACCTTTAATTGTGCAGCTATAAAAGTTTGTCAGGGTTTTAGGCTCTGTTGCGCCTTTTTCACCACACTGTCTGTGGTCCATTTCAGTTTGTCACCAAGGAGCTTGAAGCTTTCCACCTTCTCCACTGCGGTCCCATCAATGTGGATACAGGGCGTGCTGCCTCTGCGGTTTCCTGAAGTCCACAATCATCTCCTTTGTTTTGTTGACGTTGAGTGAGAGGTTGTTTTTCAGGCAACACACTCCCGGAGCCCTCACAGTAAGGCTGTCTTGTTATTGTTGGTGATCAAGACCACTACTGTTGTGTCATCTGCAAACTTGATGATTGAGTTGGAGACGTGCTTGGCCACGCAGTCATGGGTGAACAGGGAGTACAGGACGAGGCTGAGCACGTACATTGTGGGGGCCCAGTGTTTGGGATCAGCGGAGTGGAGGTGATGTCTCCTACCTTCACCACCTGGGGGGCGGCCCGTCAGGAAGTCCAAGATCCAGTTGCACAGGACGTGGTTCAGACCCAGGGCCTGAATGATAAGCTTGGAGGGTACTATGGTGTTGAATGTTAAGCCATAGTCAATAAACAACATTCTTACATAGGTATTCCTCTTGTCCAGATGGGATAGGGCAGTGTGCAGTGTTATGGCAATTGCATCGTCTGTGGATCTATTGGGTCAGTAAGCAAATTGAAGTGGGTCTAGGGTGTCAGGTAAGGTGGAGGTGATATGATCCTTAACTAGCCTCTCAAAGCACTTCATAACAGAAGTTCAGCTCCCTTTGCCTTCTTGGGTACAGGATCAATGGTGGCCATCTTGAAGCGTGTGTGGACAGCAGACTGGGATAGGGAGAGATCGAATATGCCCGTAAACACTCCAGCCAGCTGGTTTGCACACGCTCTGAGGATGCTGCTAAGGATTTCGTCTGGGCCGGCAGCCCTGCGAGGGTTAACACGTTTAAATGTTTTACTCACGTCGGCGAGAGTAGGAGTAGGAGGGCCCACAGTCCTTGGTAGCGGACCTCGTCGGCCGCCTCGGTGTGTGTGTGTGTGTGTGTGTGTGTGTGTGTGTGTGTGTGTGTGTGTGTGTGTGTGTGTGTGTGTGTGTGTGTGTGTGTGTGTGGATGTGTGGATGTGTGGATGTGTGTGTGTGTGTGTGTGTGTGTGTGGATGTGTGTGGGTGTGTGTGTGTGTGTGTGTTATTCTCAAAGCGTGCGAAGAAGGTGTTTAGTCTGTCCAGAAGCAAGACGTCGGTCTCCTTTTGTAGTCCATGATTGTCTGTAGTCCCTGTCATAAAAAAAAAAAAACCTTGTAATCGACGTTGTTGATTATCAGCGAAGCCATCCTCACCATCTTGGGGCCTCTATAACAGTTTCAGTAATATTACACCAGTCTACATTCACCTCAACCTCTCTCTGTCTCTCTATTTCTCTCTCTGTTCCTCAACCTTTCAACAATTCACCTCAACCTCAGTTGATACAAACTGAACGCTGAGACATACCATGATAACATGTCTATAAACTGTGTACATAAACACCTTATAAACCTTTCATTCAGGGTAACTTTATTTTATTAAGTGTTATTGAACATGTCCGTATTTAGCTAAACAGTGTAACTTCATGATATTTGGAAATGAGTACAGTATCGTTTTGTACTGTGATCGACTGGAATTAGGTTAGGCATTTATTTTGTTAGCCTTCCACTGAAGTGGTTAGGAACATGTTGAAAGTTTACAACTCACCAAAGTTGAGCAGGTTGAAATACTTTTTGAAGGTCAATTCTTACTTCAATAATCTATAAGCTAATTAGGTTGTGAACCCATGGCAGTGGGCCGATAATAGTAATCTCTCTCTCTCTCTCTCTCTCTCTCTCTCTCACTCTCTCATTCTCTGTCTCTGTCTCTCTCTCTCTCTCTCCTTTTTTCTCTCTCTCTTTCTCTCCTATCTCGCTCTCTCTCTCTCCCTTTTTTCTCTCTCTTTCTCTCCTATCTCTCTCTCTCCTTTTTTTCTCTCTCTCTTTCTCTCTCTCTCTCTCTCCCTCTCTCTCTCTTTCTCTCTCTCCTATCTCTCTCTCTTTCGCTCTCTCTTTCTCTTTCTCTCTGTCTCTCTCTGTCTCTCTCTGTTTCTCTCTCTCTCTTTCTCTCTCTTTGTCTCTCTGTCTCTGTTTCTCTCTGTCTCTTTACCTCTCTCTCTGTCTCTCTCTGTCTCTCTCTGTTTCTCTCTGTCTCTTTCTCTTTCTCTCTCTCTCTCTCTCTCTCTCTCTCTCTCTCTCTCTCTCTCTCTCTCTGTCTCTCTGTGTATCTGTATCTCTCTCTCTCTCTCTGAAAGCACTCAAATCAAGATAGTTCTCTAAGTAGAGGAAGTGGTAATGGATTGACCTTCCAGTGTCCTTTGGATTATCCCTGACTGATCTGTGTGTTTCTATGGCACAGCGTGCGTGTGTTTGCGCGTGCGTTTGCGAGTGGGTGTCTGACTTGCACACTGCATTAAAGAAGTGTTTTAATGTCGACAATCAGATTAGCAAACTTTTAATGGTAAAGTCCTCAAAGGTAACTCTCGATATGAAATTACATCTATTTTTTATCTTTAGTAATAGCGGACAGAATTGGACAGACAGAATGTGAGTTTGAACGCTATGAATATTTAATTGAATTGACATCTGTCTGTCTCTAGAGCCCTTGGTGGCATCCACAACTGCACCCTACTCCCTAGCCCTATAGGCCCTGGTAAAATAAGTGGTGCACAATGTAGGGAATAGGTTGCTGATGCATATTGAATTGACACAAGTCTGTCTCCTGAGGCCTGCTCTCCTGAACCTTCCCAAAATCCTTCACTCTCCTCTAATCCCATTCATTAACACAGGACTCAGATGGTTGATACACTCCACTGATTCTGGAACTGTGTGTGTGTGTGTGTGTGTGCTTGCGTAGAGTCAGCATACGTGCGTGTGTGTCTCTGTGTCTCTGTGTGTGTGAGGCTGAAGATGGCTGCCAATTCATGGATAAAATGTTGACGTGTGTCTGTGTGTGTGTGTCTTCGCTGTGTATGTGTGTGTGTGCCTTTGCTCTGTGTGTTTGTGTGTGTGTGTGTGTGTGTCTTTGTTGTGTATATGTGTGTGTGTGTGTTTTTTTTATTTTTATTTTACCTTTATTTAACCAGGCAAGTCAGTTAAGAACAAATTCTTATTTTCAATGATGGCCTGGGAACAGTGGGTTAACTGCCTGTTCAGGGGCAGAACGACAGATTTGTACCTTGTCAGCTCGGGGGTTTGAACTCGCAACCTTCCGGTTACTAGTCCAACACTCTAACCACTAGGCTACCCTGCCTACCCTGATGTCTGTATGTGTGTCTTTGCTCTGTGTGTGTGTGTGTGAGTGTGTGTCTTTGCTGTGTATATGTGTGTGTGTGTGTGTGTGTGTGTGTGTGTTTTGATGTCTGTATGTGTCTCTTTGCTGTGTGTGTGTCTCTTTGCTTTGTGTTTGTATGTAAACACACTTCCGTGCACACTGACAGTGATTATATGGTACCGCAGGCATGCACTTAGGCCCTCTCTGGAATCCCACATCTGTCATTTCTTCTTGTCTCTTCACATTATCTTGGCATCTTGTTTTGTGTGGATGTGAACTGTCGACTCTCTAAACGGAGGCCTCAGTACCAGACAGGCAGCTGAGTCACTGGACTGTCGACTCTCTGCAGAGAGGCCTCAGTACCAGACAGGCAGCTGACTCACTGGACTGTCGACTCTCTGCAGAGAGGCCTCAGTACCAGACAGGCAGCTGACTCACTGAACTGTCGACTCTCTGCAGAGAGGCCTCAGTACCAGACAGGCAGCTGAGTCATTGGACCGTTGACTCTCTGCAGAGAGGCCTCAGTACCAGACAGGCAGCTGAGTCACTGGGCTGTCGACTCTCTGCAGAGAGGCCTCAGTACCAGACAGGCAGCTGAGTCACTGGACCGTCGACTCTCTGCAGAGAGGCCTCAGTACCAGACAGGCAGCTGACTCACTGGACCGTCGACTCTCTGCAGAGAGGCCTCAGTACCAGACAGGCAGCTGAGTCACTGGACCGTCGACTCTCTGCAGAGAGGCCTCAGTACCAGACAGGCAGCTGAGTCACTGAACTGTCGACTCTCTGCAGAGAGGCCTCAGTACCAGACACGCAGCTGAGTCACTGAACTGTCAACTCTCTGCAGAGAGGCCTCAGTACCAGACAGGCAGCTGACTCACTGAACTGTCGACTCTCTGCAGAGAGGCCTAAGTACCAGACAGGCAGCTGAGTAACTGAACTGTCGACTCTCTAAACGGGGGCCTCAGTACCAGACAGGCAGCTGAGAACTGAACTGTCGACTCTCTAAACGGAGGCCTCAGTACCCGACAGGCAGCTGAGTCACTGAACTGTCGACTCTCTAAACGGAGGCCTCAGTATCAGACAGGCAGCTGAGTCACTGAACTGTCGACTCTCTAAACGGAGGCCTCAGTACCAGACAGGCAGCTGAGTCACTGGACTGTCGACTCTCTGCAGAGCGGCCTCAGTACCAGACAGGCAGCTGAGTCCCTGAACTGTCGACTCTCTAAACGGGGGCCTCAGTACCAAGCAAGCAGCTGAGTCACTGAACTGTCGACTCTCTAAACGGGGGCCTCAGTACCAGACAGGCAGCTGAGTCACTGAACTGTCGACTCTCTAAACGGACACCTCAGTACCAGACAGGCAGCTGAGTCACTCCATTCCTGGTTCCCAAATTCAAATCAAACTTCATTTGTCACATGCGCTGAATACAACAAGTGTAGACCTTACCGTGAAATGCTTACTTACAAGCCCTTCACCAAAAGTGCAGTTCAGGAAGAGTTAAGAAAATATTTACAGACTAAAGTTAAAAATAATAATAATAAAAAGTAACACAATAAGAATAACAATAACGAGGCTATATACAGGGTATTACGGTACAGAGTCAATGTGGAGGCTATATACAGGGTATTACGGTACAGAGTCAATGTGGAGGCTATATACAGGGTATTACGGTACAGAGTCAATGTGGAGGCTATATACAGGGTATTACGGTACAGAGTCAATGTGGAGGCTATATACAGGGTATTACGGTACAGAGTCAATGTGGAGGCTATATACAGGGTATTACGGTACAGAGTCAATGTGGAGGCTATATACAGGGTATTACGGTACAGAGTCAATGTGGAGGCTATATACAGGGTATTACGGTACAGAGTCAATGTGGAGGCTATATACAGGGTATTACGGTACAGAGTCAATGTGGAGGCTATATACAGGGTATTACGGTACAGAGTCAATGTGGAGGCTATATACAGGGTATTACGGTACAGAGTCAATGTGGAGGCTATATACAGGGTATTACGGTACAGAGTCATTGTGGAGGCTATATACAGGTATTACGGTACAGAGTCAATGTGGAGGCTATATACAGGGTATTACGGTACAGAGTCAATGTGGAGGCTATATACAGGGTATTACGGTACAGAGTCAATGTGGAGGTTATATACAGGGGCCACCGGTACCAAGTCAGTGTGCAGACTATATACAGGGGGTACCGGTACCGAGTCAGTGTGGGGGGTATATACAGGGGGCACCGGTACAGAGTCAATGTGGAGGCTATATACAGGGGGTACCGGTACAGAGTCAATGTGGAGGCTATATACAGGGGGTACCGGTACAGAGTCAATGTGGAGGCTATATACAGGGGGTACCGGTACAGAGTCAATGTGGAGGCTATATACAGGGGGCACCGGTACCGAGTCAGTGTGGAGGCTATATACAGGGGGTACCGGTACCGAGTCAGTGTGCAGGGGTACTGGCTCGTTGAGGTAATTTGTCTTATGGCTTTGGGCTTCATGGCTTTGGGGTAGAAGCTGTTGAGGAGCCTTTGGGTCCTAGACTTGGCGCTCCGGTACCACTTGCCGTGCGGTAGCAGAGAAAGCAGCCTTTTATGGGCGTTCCTCTTCTGCCTATTACTGTAGGTCCTGTATGGCAGGAAGCTTGACCCCAGCGATGTACTGGGCCGTTCACAGTACCCTCTGTAGAGCCTTACGGTCAGATGGCGAGCAGTTGCCATACCAGTTGGTGATGCAACCGGTCAGGATGCTCTCGATGGTGCAGCAGTAGAAACTTTTGAGGATCTGGGGACCCATGTCAAATCTTTTCAGTCTCCTGAAGGGGAAAAGATTTTGTCGTGCCCTCTTCACGACTGTCTTGGTATTTTTGGACCATGATAGTTTGTTGGTGACGTGGACACAAAGGAACTTGAAACTCTCAACCTGCTCCACTACAGCCCCGTCGATGTTAATGGGGACCTGTTCGGCACTCCGTTTCCTGTAGTCCACGTTCAGCTCCTTTGTCTTGCTGACGTTGAGGGAGTGGTTGTTGTCCTGGTACCGCACTGCCAGGTCTCTGAGCTCCTCCCTATAGGCTGTTTCATCATCGTCGGTGATCAGGCATAACACCGTTGTGCCTTCTGCAAACTTAATGATGGTGTTGGAGTCGTGGGTGAACAGGGAGTACAGGAGGGGACCAAGCACGCACCCCTGAGAGGCCCCTGTGTTGAGGGTCAGTGTGGCAGATGTGTTGTTGCCTACTCTTACCACCTGGGTGCAGCCCGTCAGGAAGTCCAAGATCCCGTTGCAGAGAGGTGTTTAGTCCCAGAGTCCTTACCTTAGTGTTGTGCTTCATGGACACTATGGTGTTGAACGCTGAGCTGTAGTCAATGACTACCATTCTCACATAGGTGTTCCTTTCGTCCAGGTGGGAAAGGGCAGTGTGGAGTGTGATTGAGATTGCCTCATCTGTGGATCTGTTCGGGCGGTATGTGAATTGGAGTGGGTCTAGGCTGTCCAGGAGTATGATGTTGTTGTGAGCCATGACCAGCCTTTCAAAACACTTCACGGCTACCGATGTGAGTGCTACGGGGCGGTAATCATTTAGACAGGTTACCTTCACTTCCTTGGGCACAGGGACTATGGTGGTCTGCTTGAAACATGTAGGTTTTACAGACTGGGTCAGGGAGAGGTTGAACATGTCAGTGAAGACACTTGACAGTTGGTCCGTGCTTTGAGTGCACGTCCTGGTTATCCGTCTGGCACATTGCTCCCTTTTTCACTATATAGTGCACTAATTTTGACCAGGGCCATTATCAAATGTAGTGCACTACAAAGTAAATAAGGTGCCATTTGGCACTTAGTCCACGCTCACTCGGTCGCCTGTTTCTCGCTCACGTAAATTCAATATTATTCCTGATGTTTTTTCAGGTGGTTATCTGGAAAGCGGCAGCTGCCACGTACTGTCGGTCTGAAATCACAGAGGATATTAATATTGCCTGAAATTAAATAATAATATTGTACCAGCTGTATAAATAATTCCTGATGAATCTCTTTCTCTTCTGCAGTGCACTAATTTTGACCGGAGCCCATTGTGCAGGGAATGTAGGGATGCATTCTGGGATGCAAAAGTGGATTTCTGCTGACACAGTACCAGTGGAGCTTTATTTCTCTCTGGCTGCGTTAAAGAAGAGAAGTGATGAGACCGATTGATATTGTGCGTCTAGCTAGAGAAGGCTCAGCTCAAGCTGGCCCTGACGGAGAGAAGAAATTATTAAACTTCAGCAGAATCTCTTTCTCTTCCCTCATTTCTTCATTATCTTGTTTTTCTCGTGTAGCTTCATCATTTATTCAGGAGAGAATTTGATCAGTTGGAGTTGCATCTGAAAACCCCAAAGAAAGACATTTGCGCTGGCGAAGTGATTTACAAGATTTCAAGTTTTTTTTTTTTTGCTTTTCAAGCTTTTCAAGTAGAGGGCTAAATTCTTGGCGGGATGCCTGCGGGACCTGTGGTCACGACAGAGATCATTGATGTGGTCAGCATTTTTTTTCATGCTACGGTTGGGATCGGGCGTTGACACAGACAACTTTATGATAAAAATATTTTGAGTTGTCTCTCAAATTATTTTGAAAGCGGTCATCTTTCTGTGTTTTTTGTGTTCATTAGCCTTCCTGTTTGTATTCCTGTTTGTATTAAGAACATATCATTTGCTGCATTATTCACACACTCTCAGAATGCACTGCTTCAAGTTAAGGAGCCTCCCTCTCCTCTCCTGGTTGGGGGTTCCAGATCAGGATTGTACTAGTATATGTGAGGTCTCAATGAAATACAGTAGGTTGCCTATGCTAGGACGGAGAATCACGTGACGGTTATCTTTTCAAGGAAATGTTATTAAATATGATTCGATTATAATTTACTATAGTGAAAAATCTTGATTATGGAACCAAGGTGAAACAACAACAAAAAATACAAAAATGTGATCATCATTGAAAAAGAAAAAGCAAGCATAGGCTTCCATGGTGAGCGATCGCTAAGCCTTTTCATTTTTTCAGTAAATATTGATTACCAATTCATTAATATGTCTCTGCCTGCAAATCGTCCTCTTAAAAGGTGTGTATGTAGGTAGGCTGTATCCTATATGCAAAAAGTAGCCCAAGAGAAGGCGCAAGGGAGTCAGCTCTCATCATTATTGCTGCTTCCAGTTCGGTGGATCAGGTGTGGTCTCTGTTTAATAGAGTAGGATATAGCCTGGAGGAGAAGCAATGGACAGTTATCATGCAAAGCAAATTTACTTCCTATATAGGATTAGGCTGTAGTTTATAGCCTATTGGCTGATATAGCCTAAATAATACTGCTAGTCAATATAATGGGCCACGTTTACAGCGTTACATACAAATAAATATTTGATCATATTTGTCTCAGTTTGAAACGTATAGAACAAGAGGCCATGCTAGTTCTGGGACAGAGAACTCTCTCCAACTTTACTCTCTTTTAAAAACTATGTCTATTGTCTATATATACAGTGGGGCAAAACAGTATTTAGTCAGTCACCAATTGTGCAAGTTCTCCCACTTAAAAAGATGAGAGAGGCCTGTAATTTTCATCATAGCTACACTTCAACTATGACAGACAAAATGGGGGGAAAAAATGCAGAAAATCACATTGTAGGATGTTTTATGAATTTATTTGAAAATTATGGTGGAAAATAAGTATTTGGTCAATAACAAAAGTTTATCTCAATACTTTGTTATATACCCTTTGTTGGCAATGACAGAGGTCAAATGTTTTCTGTAAGTCTTCACAAGGTTTTCACACACTGTTGCTGGTATTTTGGCCCATTCCTCCATGCAGATCTCCTCTAGAGCAGTGATGTTTTGGGGCTGTTGCTGGGCAACACGGACTTTCAACTCCCTCCAAAGATTTTCTATGGGGTTGAGATCTGGAGACTAGCTAAGCCACTCCAGGACCTTGAAATGCTTCTTACGAAGCCACTCCTTCGTTGCCCGGGCGGTGTGTTTGGGATCATTGTCATGCTGAAACACCCAGCCACGTTTCATCTTCAATGCCCTTGCTGATGGAAGGAGGTTTTCACTCAAAATCTCACGATACATAGCCCCATTCATTCTTTCCTTTACACGGATCAGTCGTCCTGGTCCCTTTGCAGAAAAACAGCCACAAAGCATGATGTTTCCACCCCCATGCTTCACAGTAAGTATGGTGTTCTTTGGATGCAACTCAGCATTCTTTGTCCTCCAAACACGACGAGTTGAGTTTACCAAAAAGTTATATTTTGGTTTCATCTGGCCACGTGAGAATCTCTGGTAATTTAACACATTTCTTTGGTTCTTCTTCGAGAATTTATTTAGCATTAAGGGGTGCAGTATGAAAATCTGCAGATGTGGGCGGGAGCATCATTAATAGATCCGTCGGTGCCTCTATTTTCAAGCTTCCACGACGTGCTGTACATATTTATTAGAGTTTCAGTGTGAGCCTCCTGTTGACACCGGTCCCTTATGTAATTGAATTATATTTATGTTTTGGCGGTGTGGTTCTGCAGGTGTTTCTTCCTGTTCTCATTATGAAACCCAAATGAGAGTTGTGTAGGGGGGGTAGTAGTGAGTAAAATATGTGACAGAGAGGTAAGATAAACTAGCGTTGCTATGGAGATAACGACTTTATGAATTTGAGGACTTCTCCCCCTTCCTGACTGACTCACCATCTCAAGATGATTTGTTGATTCAATTCTATGTTTGTAGGCTAAATCCTGCGTTGACCTGGTGTTGAGCCAAGCTGACAGCAGCTAGCTAGCATAGCATAGCATAGCTTGGGGATTGCTACAGTTGATTGCTAACTATCTAGCTGATATTTCTCTGTCCAATCACAGCTATGCCAAAACAGCAAGAGCCAGTGAGTATGTTTACATGCGCACCAATTATTTGAAATTAAACTGATTATTGGCAGAAGGTCCAAGTGTGACATTAGTCATGTAAACACTCTTATCTTAATTGGCGTCAGGTAATAAATAAAACAAGCAGACACTGATTAGAACACCTGTTTTCTGACCATTTAAAAAATAAATATTAGCACATTTAAACAGTTTAATCTGCGTTCCAGTGGTGTTTTTAAATCTGCGTTCCAGTGGTGTTTCTAATCTGCATTCCAGTGGTGTTTTCAATCTGCGTTCCAGTGGTGTTTTTAATCTGCGTTCCAGTGGTGTTTTCAATCTGCGTTCCAGTGGTGTTTTTAATCTGCGTTCCAGTGGTGTTTTTAATCTGCATTCCAGTGGTGTTTTTTGTCAGGTGCGTGAATGAGGACCCAAAAGCGAATTAACAAACAGAGTTTCTTTAATGATGAACACACGTGGGCTCAGATGGACAGGTAGATTCCGACAGGACAGGACAAGGTTGCAGCAAACACGATGATAGTCTGGTTCAGGCATGAGACACACAAACAAGAATCCGACAAAGACAGGAGCAGAAACAGAGAGAGATATAGGGACCTAATCAGAGGGAAAAAGGGAACAGGTGGGAAAAGGGGTGAATGAGGTAGTCAGAGAAGACAAGGAACAGCTGGGGGAAAGAGGGACAGAAACGGTAACCTAGTACGACCAGCAGAGGGAGACAGGGTGAAAGGAAAGGACAGAAACAAGACACAACATGACAATACATGACATTTTTAATCTGCGTTCCAGTGGTGTTTTTAATCTGCGTTCCAGTGGTGTTTTTAATCTGCATTCCAGTGGTGTTTTTAATCTGTGTTCCAGTGGTGTTTTTAATCTGCGTTCCAGTGGTGTTTTTAATCTGCGTTCCAGTGGTGTTTTTAATCTGCGTTCCAGTGGTGTTTTTAATCTGCGTTCCAGTGGTGTTTTCAATCTGCATTCCAGTGGTGTTTTTTAATCTGCGTTCCAGTGGTGTTTTTTAATCTGCGTTCCAGTGGTGTTTTTTAATCTGCGTTCCAGTGGTGTTTTTTAATCTGCGTTCCAGTGGTGTTTTTAATCTGAGTATGTGCCAGCACCGGGTAGCGAAATTTTCCCTCTTATGCGCGAATTAAGTGAGTTCCGAAAAACTGAAAGCATGCATCTTATAAATAGTTTTCAGATAAAAACTTCACGTCTGAACTCAGAATCAAGTAGTCTTCGCAAAAATAACATGGTCGCTGTTGTAGAAGATTTATTTTGATCGGCGATTTTCTGCACTTATCAAAAGTCCCATCAGTAGTCTGATTTCAGATGTGTCCCATGTAAACAAGATTATTAGGGAAATCATTCGTCTTTTAAACAAACTATTATATTTACCTGACTATTCACAATAATCACATTCTTGTGTGCATGTAACCGTGCTCAGTGTCCGGAATGTGTTTCATAAAACACTCGTTCTACAATATCTTGCTATGAAAGTAGCTTTCGACTTGAAGTTCTATCCCTTCATGTAAATGTAAATACATTCTAATGTGGAAACCACAGCAACAACTGCGAATTGAATCCCCGATCTTCAGTCAGCTTAGCTGTAAACACAATATTCTATAACTCGTCTCGTCTCTCCTCATGTCCGCTGTTAGATCTTTCCCCGGGGGACAAATCCCAGAACTAATGATATCCCCACAACAAATCAAATCAAATTGTATTTGTCACATACACATGGTTAATGCGAGTGTAGCGAAATGCTTGTGCTTCTAGTTCCGACCGTGCAGTAATATCTAACAAGTAATCTAACCTAACAATTTCACAACAACTACCTTATACACACAAGTGTAAAGGAATGAATATGAATATGTACATGAAACAACAGGTGTAGGCTACGTGTGTGACGTTTGCACAAACATGGCCAGCTTGAGTGTAGATACATTTATCAACAAAACATTGATGCGTGTGTTTGTTTTACAAAGACAAAATATTTTATTCTGTAAATACGTTATCATATTGATTTGCTTATAATGACGGTATGCCTACACTTTACCTAGCAAATTAAAGTATGTTGTGTGTAGAGTACAGCCACAGATAGAACAAGGAGCAAATATGGTACAATTGCAGCTGTCCCACAACTAGCATGGCCTTCAGCTGTCCCAGAACTGGCATGGCCTTCAGCTGTCCCACAACTAGCATGGCCTTCAGCTGTCCCACAACTAGCATGGCCTTCAGCTGTCCCAGAACTGGCATGGCCTTCAGCTGTCCCACAACTAGCATGGCCTTCAGCTGTCCCACAACTAGCATGGCCTTCAGCTGTCCCAGAACTGGCATGGCCTTCAGCTGTCCCACAACTAGCATGGCCTTCAGCTGTCCCACAACTAGCATGGCCTTCAGCTGTCCCAGAACTGGCATGGCCTTCAGCTGTCCCACAACTAGCATGGCCTTCAGCTGTCCCACAACTAGTATGGCCTTCAGCTGTCCCACAACTAGCATGGCCTTCAGCTGTCCCACAACTAGCATGGCCTTCAGCTGTCCCACAACTAGCATGGCCTTCAGCTGTCCCACAACTAGCATGGCCTTCAGCTGTCCCACAACTAGCATGGCCTTCAGCTGTCCCACAACTAGCATGGCCTTCAGCTGTCCCACAACTAGCATGGCCTTCAGCTGTCCCACAACTAGCATGGCCTTCAGCTGTCCCACAACTAGCATGGCCTTCAGCTGTCCCACAACTAGCATGGCCTTCAGCTGTCCCACAACTAGCATGGCCTTCAGATGTCCCACAACTAGCATGGCCTTCAGCTGTCCCACAACTAGCATGGCCTTCAGCTGTCCCACAACTAGCATGGCCTTCAGCTGTCCCAGAACTAGCATGGCCTTCAGCTGTCCCAGAACTAGCATGGCCTTCAGCTGTCCCACAACTAGCATGGCCTTCAGCTGTCCCACAACTAGCATGGCCTTCAGCTGTCCCACAACTAGCATGGCCTTCAGCTGTCCCACAACTAGCATGGCCTTCAGCTGTCCCACAACTAGCATGGCCTTCAGCTGTCCCACAACTAGCATGGCCTTCAGCTGTCCCACAACTAGCATGGCCTTCAGATGTCCCACAACTAGCATGGCCTTCAGCTGTCCCACAACTAGCATGGCCTTCAGCTGTCCCAGAACTGGCATGGCCTTCAGCTGTCCCACAACTAGCATGGCCTTCAGCTGTCCCACAACTAGCATGGCCTTCAGCTGTCCCACAACTAGCATGGCCTTCAGCTGTCCCACAACTAGCATGGCCTTCAGCTGTCCCAGAACTAGCATGGCCTTCAGCTGTCCCAGAACTGGCCTTCTGAGGTTCTGTCTTCAAGTCTCCAGTGGCTGATGAAGTCCCTTCCATCTATGTAATGTATTCCAGGTAATGGACAGATGCAGTCAGGTGACAGGAGGGGTGGAGTCTATGACACTGCATCCTGGATATGACAGGAGGGGTGGAGTCTATGACACTGCATCCTGGATATGACAGGAGTGGTGGAGTGTATGAGACTGCATCCTGGATATGACAGGAGGGGTGGAGTGTATGACACTGCATCCTGGATATGACAGGAGGGGTGGAGTCTATGACACTGCATCCTGGATATGACAGGAGGGGTGGAGTCTATGACACTGCATCCTGGATATGAGAATTGGCCTCATGGGTCCAGCGGGCAGAATTCAATAACTCCAGGCAGAGTTCAATAACTCCAGGCAGAGTTCAATAACTCCAGACAGAGTTCAATAACTGCAGGTAGAGTTCAATAACTCCAAGCATAGTTCAATAACTCCAGGTAGAGTTCAATAACTCCAGGCAGAGTTCAATAACTGCAGGTAGAGTTCAATAACTCCAGGCATAGTTCAATAACTCCAGGTAGAGTTCAATAACTCCAGGCAGAGTTCAGTAACTCCAGGCAGAGTTCAATAACTGCAGGTAGAGTTCAATAACTCCAGGCATAGTTCAATAACTCCAGGTAGAGTTTAATAACTCCAGGCAGAGTTCAATAACTGCAGTTAGAGTTTAATAACTGCAGGTAGAGTTCAATAACTCCAGGCAGAGTTCAATAACTCCAGGCAGATGTGAGATGCAGGAGGATGGAACTCTTCTCTTACCTCTCTGTAGCTACTGACCCAGCTTCCTCCAGGAGGCCAGCAGCCTACAGAGTAATATGATATGAGTGCAAATTTGCTGAACTTTTGTAGAGATTCTCAACAAAGTGTTTTGATAACTATCAAGTTCCATTTAGAATCAACAATACTGTTGAAGCAGTGTCATGCTAATATAACAATGTGCAAATAGTACACCTGTATTTCATTCTATTTCATCCCAGCTGATACTGTACCTATCAGCATTTTGTCTGTTGTATGTAACAGCTGAATGGTGGATACTGTACCTATCAGCATGTTATCTGCTGTATGTAACAGCTGAATGGTGGATACTGTACCTATCAGCATGTTATCTGCTGTATGTAACAGTTGAATGGTGGATACTGTACCTATCAGCATGTTATCTGCTGGTACATCAATACAGATACTGTAGCTATCAGCATGTTATCTGCTGTTACATCAATACAGATACTGTAGCTATCAGCATGTTATCTGCTGTTACTTCAATACAGATACTGTAGCTATCAGCATGTTATCTGCTGGTACATGTTAGTTATCTTCCCGTTGTATGGTGTCCCAAATAAGACATTTCCCTGACATGTTAGAAGAGTACACAGGATCTCTTTTTTTTTTTACCCCTGAGGTCCTAGTTGTCTTAAAAGCACCGAATGCAACCAGCTGTGTAACTTTACGTTGATGAATGCTCGTTGATGTGTATTTGTAGCATATTAGCTCAAAAGACTCATTCTCAGGCTATTGCCCTAGACAATACACAATAGGCTTTTATGAGAACGGACAACTGTTTTTGTGTCCCGGAGGCATGCATTGAAATTTGTTGCTTTCTCGTGGCTTCCTTTTGGAAAATAACTATGAATTAACAGACGTATTTACAAATAGTTGTCAACATATTACATCACAGTAAGATGTTCACTGTATTACAAAGAACAATAGCAGGTCTATTTCTCTCCGGCAGCTGGCATAGTCTGTCCATCCACCATTCAGCTGTGGGCACATGGCTGGTATATTCTGTCCATCCACCATTCAGCTGTGGAACATGGCTGGTATATTCTGTCCATCCACCATTCAGCTGTGGAACATGGCTGGTATATTCTGTCCATCCACCATTCAGCTGTGGGCACATGGCTGGTATATTCTGTCCATCCACCATTCAGCTGTGGGAACATGGCTGGTATATTCTGTCCATCCACCATTCAGCTGTGGAACATGGCTGGTATATTCTGTCCATCCACCATTCAGCTGTGGAACATGGCTGGTATATTCTGTCCATCCACCATTCAGCTGTGGAACATGGCTGGTATATTCTGTCCATCCACCATTCAGCTGTGGAACATGGCTGGTATATTCTGTCCATCCACCATTCAGCTGTGGGAACATGGCTGGTATATTCTGTCCATCCACCATTCTGCTGTGGAACATGGCTGGTATATTCTGTCCATCCACCATTCAGCTGTGGGAACATGGCTAGTATATTCTGTCCATCCACCATTCAGCTGTGGAATATG
Organism: Oncorhynchus mykiss; assembly: GCF_013265735.2. NCBI lineage: Eukaryota > Metazoa > Chordata > Actinopteri > Salmoniformes > Salmonidae > Oncorhynchus > Oncorhynchus mykiss. Next base: position 46,345,484 of record NC_048586.1, read on the forward strand.
GCTGGTATATTCTGTCCATCCACCATTCAGCTGTGGGCACATGGCTGGTATATTCTGTCCATCCACCATTCAGCTGTGGAACATGGCTGGTATATTCTGTCCATCCACCATTCAGCTGTGGAACATGGCTGGTATATTCTGTCCATCCACCATTCAGCTGTGGGCACATGGCTAGTATATTCTGTCCATCCACCATTCAGCTGTGGAACATGGCTGGTATATTCTGTCCATCCACCATTCAGCTGTGGAACATGGCTGGTATATTCTGTCCATCCACCATTCAGATGTGGGAACATGGCTAGTATATTCTGTCCATCAACCATTCAGCTGTGGAATATGGCTGGTATATTCTGTCCATCCACCATTCAGATGTGGGAACATGGCTGGTATATTCTGTCCATCCACCATTCAGCTGGGGAACATGGCTAGTATATTCTCTCCATCCACCATTCAGCTGTGGAACATGGCTGGTATATTCTGTCCATCCACCATTCAGCTGTGGAACATGGCTGGTATATTCTGTCCATCCACCATTCAGCTGTGGGAACATGGCTAGTATATTCTGTCCATCCACCATTCAGATGTGGGAACACGATGGCTCTCAACACCCGACAACAGAAACTGTTGGCCGCTACCTTCCGAGGGATTGTTTGTGAGGAAATTACCTCTGCCTTCGACTTGCAATTAAAACCGATAAATTCATCTCTAGACCTGATCACTTCTATAGTGGATTCCTACTCAACTAAAATGGAAAGTTTGGAGACAGCAGCCGATGTGACAAGAGGGACGACTCCCTGACCTGGAAACAGTGCAATCTAAACTAGAAGGTGGAAATCGATCTCCTAAAATAGAAAACTGAATCCCTCAAAAAATCATTACCTTAAATTAAAATGTGTGGGTCACAGAACTCGAAACGGGTGTTGAAGCGGCCAACATCCTTCATGAATAATATGAACTGTTTGGGCAGAGTAGCTGGGTCCCATGGCGATAAAAAGCACCTCAACGGATCTCGGTGTATGAGTGGACAAGCCCACAGTTTTGAAGTGAAACCACAAAATTGTTCGCCTTGAAGCGGCAATCCGGTGGCTCTGACCTACGCTGAGAAGAGGATCAGCATCTACCCAGATCTGAGTGTCGACCTGGAGCGAGGTGAGAGCCCAGCTAAGCAAGCTAAACCTGAGATGTTGCGTCATCTATCCGGCAAAACTCATCTTGACCTTCCAGAAGCAAAACAGGTTTTCCACTGCCAAGGAGGCTCAAGGGGATGAGCCAACAGATTCAGACTAACCCCAATTTGATTTAAAAAAAAAAACAAAACAGCGTTTTAGTTGATAAAAGTGATCTAACAGAGGTAATTGGCAAATATTAACCATGTGCGCTGTCTATATTGCTTGTAATTGATATAAGTCAATTATAATCAAGACATTGGTGGAATAATCATGTTTATCTAAAACAAATAAAAATTAAACCAGCTTTTCATCTCTATTGATGTTTATTGGTTTTAACTGAACAAATTGAAAGGACATGTTTTACATTCTGTGTTTTATGGAAATGATCAATGAGCCCAATTGAATACAAATTAAGGCCGGTCTGCACACCACTTGAGGGACAGAGTTTTACCGTGTGTGTGTGTGTGTGTGTTGCAAATGTAATTCTTGCACTTGATTCATGTGTCCTGTGTCTTCCTGTCCTTCTTGGGTCCACACACATCGCAGCGCTTGTTCTTGTTGCTACCGGCTACAATCTAGATTGATGAAAACACTTATTTCAGGATTTTTACTCACATCTCACTCACTCACTCACATACAGTTGAAGTCGGAAGTTTACATACACCTCTCAAAAAAACTCTTGTTGGTTTTTCTTTGGATTTTATCCTACCATATCTATTGTGTTATATTCTCCTACATATTTTCCTAAATTATTATTACATTATATTCTCCATAATTATTTTAACAGTTCTGCAAACGTCAAAGTGTTTTCTTTCCAATGGTGCCAATTATATGCATATCCTGGCTTCAGGGCCTGAGTAACAGGCAGTTTACTTTGGGCACATCATTCAGGCGTAAATTGAGAAAAAAAAGGGGCCTAGCCCAAGAAACGTGGAGCACAGATCTAATTGAATCTAAACCACCCTTTAACTGGGACATAATATGAACAATATAACCTTAGCATCCCAAAATCAGAACCATCTGCAACTTGTACTCAGGGATGTCGGGAAGCAAGTAGAGGAAGTGCAAATGTAATAATAAATAGAACATAACAAACAAGAAACAAGAAACAGGAAAAGCGTACAGACATGAAACAGAAACAGAAACAGAGTCAATAATGCCTCTGGAAAAGAACCAAGGGGAGTGACAGATATAGGGGAGTCAAGGTGAATGTCATGAGGCTCAGGTGCGCGTAACGATGGTGGCAGGTGTGCGTGTCATCGAGCACCGGAGAGGGGCAGCGGGAGTTAATGTGACACCATCGGGAGTTAATGTGACACCATCGGGAGTTAATGTGACACCATCGGGAGTTAATGTGACACCATCGGGAGTTAATGTGACACCATCGGGAGTTAATGTGACACCATCGGGAGTTAATGTGACACCATCGGGAGTTAATGTGACACCATCGGGAGTTAATGTGACACCATCGGGAGTTAATGTGACACCAGCGGGAGTTAATGTGACACCATCGGGAGTTAATGTGACACCATCGACTTATACATTTTCAGTTTGTTCACAGACTGTATTTAACACAAGGAAATGTTTTGAAATTGCTGCCAACTACCAATGATTCACTGTGTCCCCTAAATCAGGTTGACGCATTCCTTCATATGATGTGGAAGTCAAATGCTTCTGGGGCAAAGTTCCAAAATACATTTTTTAGTGCATTGTATTATGTTACTTAACGATGATAACTGCTTAAATCTCTCAATCAATCAGAGGAGATTACTTCTGGCAGACAGCACTGCTGCGAAATCTTTTCTTGTTGTTCTTTCTAAAATGGTGACCGGCTCACTCTCCCATTTAACCAGCAGTTACTGTTAGAAGTTATACCATTAGAATTATCGACAGAGAGAATAAATGGTGCTAGTCAAGGAACAGTTGAAGCATATAAACATATGAAGCACTTGACTCTGTAAAGGAAGATAACCCCGACCCATTTTTAGGGTTGCGGTTATCTTTGTTTTTGTACCTATAACCAACCCTTCCCTCCTAAAATAAAAAGTTGGTAAACAAATGTATAACTTGTATGTTGTTCTAGCTAATGCTAACTAACCAATCCCTTGATTATGACTAACAGTTTCATTACATAAAAGCAGAATGGGGAAAGGGGGGAAACCTAGTCAGTTGTACAACTGAATGCATTAAACTGAAATGTGTCTTTGGCATTTAACCCAGCCCCTCTGAATCAGAGAGGTACGGGGGGGCTGCCATAATCGACATCCACGTCTTAGGCACCCGGGGAACGTCTTAGGCACCCGTGGATTATCTGCCTTGCTCATAAAAGTAGCTAGATGCCTAATTTGGAAATCAAGGTTAGTTATCGATATCTTTGTCAGAGTTTAATTGAGAGTTTAATTTAATTAGCTAGCAAACAAACGTTAGCTAACATACAGTGGGGCAAAAAAGTATTTAGTCAGCCACCAATTGTTCTCCCACTTGTGCAAGTTCTCCCACTTAAAAAAAAGATGAGAGAGGCCTGTAATTTTCATCATAGGTACACTTTAACTATGACAGACAAAATTAGAAAAAAAATCCAGAAAATCACATTGTAAGATTTTTTATGAATTTATTTGCAAATTATGGTGGAAAATAAGTATTTGGTCAATAACAAAAGCTTATCTCCAACACTCTGTGAAATCTGTGAAATCTCTTGAGAGGAGGAAGGGGAGGACGATCTTCCTTAGTGAATTTCATAAAAATAAAGTGAAACATTAAAAAAGTTATCCTTTTCAGATAAAACTATACTACATATATTCACGTCACCAAATAATTTATTTTACACATAATTTTGCAATGAAGATCTACAGTAGCCTCAACAGCACACTGTAGTGTATTTCTTAGGTAGCACATTTAGCTAGCTAGTTTAGCCTACTCTAACTCCCTAGCTCAAACAGAGAGGGATGCTATGTTAGCTAGCTGGCTATGACTATCCAACACAACACTGGAACTCTTCCAAGTCAAGGTAAGCTTTTTATATATTGCCACCGGGGCATCGATGTAACTGCTAAACTGCTTACTGACTGTACTGCATAATTGTAGCCGGTTTATTAACACGTTAGCTCTATTAGCTATGAAGGGACTATGACGTTACTTTAGCTAATATAGTGACGATGATTTAGGCTGTGTGTAGCGGTTATGATATGGTTTGGCATGGAAAGTTCTTTTTCTCGCCTGGTCACCGACAGCTGATGTGTTTGAAGTCCACAAGTGAAGAGAAAAGGTGAGAGGGGGAGGGCGCATATATGCGGAAGGAATACAAGGAGCTGTTTGTAATCTGGCTATGAAAGTAAACTGTTCATTCTGCTGGTTTTGTTGAAAAACGTTTCTTAAATGGAAGGAAACGGTGATGAACATACCCGAATTTATCCAATATGAGCTAGATGCAGGAAAGAGTGTGCAAGGCATTATTGAATGTGTCACGGTCTGTCCATGTCACTGTCACCTAAAATGTTTCTTTCGACCTGCGTGCACCTATGTTGATCACTTTCATTCATAGGCTAGGTTGTAGAATAGAATAAGGCTGTAACGTAACAAAATCTGGAAGGTTCTGAATAATTTCCGAAGGCACAGTGCCTTCAGAAAAATGTCAGACCCCTTGTCTTTTTTTTCACAATATCTTATGTTACGTCCTGATTCTAAAATGTATTAAATAAACACAAATCCTCAGCAATGATGCAAGATGGCGTCGGCAGAGATGGTCGCCTCGCTTTGAGCACTTAGGGAACTTAGGAAACTACGCAGTATTTAGTTTTTTGATGTACATCTTACATTGTTACCCCAGGAAATCTGAAGTCTTATTACATACAGCTGGGAAGAACTATTGGATGTAACGTCAACTTACCAATAATACGACCAGGAATACTACTTCCCCAAAGCAGATCTTCTGTTCGGACAATCACCCAGGACAATGGATCTAATCCCAGGATCCGACCCAAGAACAACAGCGACACAGAAGGGGCAGACGGAGCGGCCTCCTGGTCAGGCTCCGTAGGCGTGCACACCGCCCACCGCTTCCGAGTATACTACTCTCCAATGTCCAGTCTCTTGACAACAAGGTAGATGAAATTCGAGTAAGGGTAGCATTCCAGAGAGACATCAGAGATTGTAACATTCTCTGTTTCACGGAAACATGACACTCTCGGGATATGTTGTTGGAATCGTTTCAGCCACCAGGCTTCTCCATGCATCGCGCCAACAGAGATAAACACCTCTCTGGGAAGAGGAAGAGAAGGGGTGTATGCTTTATGATTAATGACTCATGGTGAACTCAAGTTATTTTGCTCACCCGACCTAGAATTCCTTACAATCAAATGCTGGACATTTTACCAACCAACAGAATTCTCGTCACAGCTGTGCACGTTCCCCCTCAAGCAGACACAAAGACGGCCCTCAAGGAACTTCACTGGACTCTATGTAAACTGGAAATCATACACAGTTGAAGTCGGAAGTTTACATACACCTATGTTGGAATCATTAAAACTTGTTTTTCAACCACTCCACAAATTTCTGGTTAACAAACTATAGTTTTGGCAAGTCGGTTAAGACATCTACTTTGTGCATGACACAAGTCATTTTTCCAACAATTGTTTACAGACAGGTTATTTCCCTTATAATTGCCTGTATCACAATTCCAGTGGGTCAGAAGTTTACATACACTAAGTTGTCTGTGCCTTTAAACAGCTTAAAAAATTCCAGAAAATAATGTCATGGCTTTAGAAGCTTCTGATAGGCTAATTGACATGATTTGAGTCAATTGGAGGTGTACCTGTGGATGTATTTCAAGGTCTACCTTCAAACCCAGTGCCTCTTTGCTTGACATCATGGGAAAATCAAAAGAAATCAGCCAAGACCTCCCAAAAAAATGGTAGACCTCCACAATTCTGTTTCATCCTTGGGAGAAATTTCCATACACCTGAAGGTACCAGGTTCATCTGTACAAAAAATAATATGCAAGTATAATCTGCTAACCATGTGTATGTGACCGATACAATTTGATTTGATTTGATGTGTCACTGCCTGTCGCCTCAGCATTTTCTCTCGACCTGTGTGCACCTATGTTATAAACTATCATTCGTAGACTAGGTTGTATCAACCTCATGATGGGTAAAGGGACAATCAGAGTATACATTTTTTATTTCACCTTTATTTAACCAGGTAGGCTAGTTGAAAACAAGTTCTCATTTGCAACCGCGACCTGGCCAAGATAAAGCGTAGCAATTCGACACATACAACAACACAGAGTTACACATGGAATAAACAAAACATAGTCAATAATACAGTAGAACAAAAGAAAACAAAAAGTCTATATACAGTGAGTGCAAATGAGGTAAGATAAGGGCGTTAAGGCAATAAATAGGCCATAGTGGTGAAGTAATTACAATATAGCAATTAAAACATGGTAGATGTGCAGAAGATGAATGTGCAAGTAGAGATATTGGGGTGCAAAGGAGCAAGATAAATAAATAAATACAGTATGGGGATGAGGTAGGTAGATAGATGGTCTGTTTACAGATGGGCTATGTACAGGTACAGTGATCTGTGAGCTGCTCTGACAGCTGGTGCTTAAAGCTAGTGAGGGAGATATGAGTCTCCAGCTTCAGAGATTTTTGCAGTTCGTTCCAGTCATTCTCATTGGAGAACTGGAAAGAAAGACGACCAAAGGAGGAATTGGCTTTGGGGGAGACCAGTGAGATATACCTGCTGGAGCGCGTGCTACGGGTGGGTGCTGCTATGGTGCTGCTCTCTTCGTTTAATCTTTCTCTCTCTCTTCCTCTCTCACTCTCTCTCTATCTCTCTTTATCTCCTCCTTCTCAGGGAGGTCCATAAAGCCGTATGTTATAAGCCATCCAGCACAGCAGTTGAGTGTGTACTGCTGCCCCGAAAGTGCATAAATGCTGAATAACCAACAAACTCCAATTTGCTAATAGAAGCTGACCCCACAAGCTTGTCTCTGGTCAGTCCCAAGAATCAATGACCATCTGAGGCTAAAACTGCTAATACAAACAAATCAATATCCATCTCATTTGTGTAGATGATTAGATGCAGAAAAAAAAGAAGTTTTAAAACCGACGTCGCTGACAAAAACTACCCCTTGTATCTTCTCTCTTTCCTTCCTTTTCTTTTTTTCACTTCAGGATCAAAGAACTAGATCCAAAGTGTTGCTACTTGCATCAAGGTCTTTGTTTCTGGTTCTTTTATTTCCTCATGGTTATGGCTGAGTACTGTACTATGAGAAAAGTTGAGAGATTCGTAAACATTATTCTTAATGATTTGTATGCTGTATAGAAGGGGTGGTTCGAGTAAATTTGTAAAAATTATTTTCTATTATTTTCGGCGGACAACAAATGTATTCTCTCTTCCCTCTACCCCCCTCTACTCTCTCTCTCTCCGTCTCTCTCTCTCTCTCTCTGTCCTCTTCCCTCTACCCCCTCTCTCTCTCTCTCTCTCTCTCTCTCTCTCTCTCTCTCTCTCTCTCTCTCTCTCTCTCTGTCTGTCTCTCTCTCTCTGTCTCTCTCTCTCTTTCCTCTTCCTCTAACCCCCCCTCTCTCCGTCTCTCTCTCTCTCTCTCTCTGTCCTCTTCCCTCTACCCCCCTCTACTCTCTCTCTCTCTCTCTCTCTCTCTCTCTCTCTCTCTGTCTCTCTGTCTCTCTCTCTCTTTCCTCTTCCTCTAACCCCCCCTCTCTCCGTCTCTCTCTCTCTCTCTCTCTCTCTCTCTCTGTCCTCTTCCCTCTACCCCCTCTACTCTCTCTCTCTCTCTCTGTCTCTCTCTCTCTTTCCTCTTCCCTCTACCCCCTCTACTCTCTCTCTTTCTCTCTCTCTCTCTCTCTCTCTCTCTCTCTCTCTCTCTCTCTCTCTCTCAATACAATTTAAATTTAAAGGGTTTTATTGGCAGTGTAAACATATTTTAATATTATTGTATATTTTGCCAAAGCAAGTAAAATAGATAATACAAAAAAATATTTTAAAAAACAATTAAAAACACTCACAGAAGTTCCAGAAGAATAAAGACATTTCAAATGTCATATTATGTATATATAAGGTGTTGTAACGATGTCAAAATAGTTAAAGCACAAAAGGGAAATAAATAAACAGAAATATGGGTGTTTGTTTTTCACTGGTTGCCCATTTATTTTTTTTATTTTTTTATTTTTTATTTATTTAACCAGGTAGGCCAGTTGAGAAAAAGTTCTCATTTACAACTGCGACCTGGCCAAGATAAAGCAAAGCAGTGCGACAAAAACAACAACACAGAGTTAGACATAACCAAACGTACAGTCAATACACTGGAGTAATAGATGTGCAGATGATGATGTGCAAGTAGAGATACTGGGGTGCAAAAGAGCAAGAGGGTAAGTGATAATATGGGGATGAGGTAGTTGGGTGGGCTATTTACAGATGGGCTGTGTACAGGTACAGTGATCGGTAAGCTGCTTTGACAGCTGATGCTTAAAGTTAGAGATGGAGACACAAGACTCCATCTTCAGTGATTTTTACAATTCGTTCCAGTCATTAGCAGCAGAGAACTGGAAGGAAAGGCAGCCAAAGGAAGTGTTGGCTTTGGGGATGACCAGTGAAATATGCCTGCTGGAGAACCGTGCTACGGGTGAGTGTTGCTATGGTTACCAGTGCGGTGAGATAAGGCGAGGCTTTACCTAGCAAGTACTTATAGATGACCTGCAGCCAGTGGGTTTGGCGACGAATATGAAGAGAGGGCCAGCCAAAGAGAGCATACAGGTCGCATTGGTGGGTAGTATATGCGGCTTTGGTGACAAAACGGATGGCACTGTGATAGACTACATCCAATTTGCAGAGTAGAGTGTTGGATGCTATTTTGTAAATTACATCGCAGAGGTCAAGGATAGGTTGGATAGTCAGTTTTACGAGGGTGTGTTTGGCAACATGAGTGAAGGATGCTTTTTTGCGAAATAGGAAGTCGATTCTAGATTTAATTTTGGATTGGAGATGCTTAATGTGAGTCTGGAAGGAGAGTTTACAGTCTAACCAGACACCTAGGTATTTGTAGTTGTCCACATATTCTATGTCAGAACCATCCTCAGTAGTGATGCTTGTTGGGCTGGCGGGTGCGGGCAGCAATTGGTTGTAGAGCATGCACTTAGTTTTTCTAGCATTTAAAAGCAGTTGGAGGCCACGGAAGGAGTGTTGTATGGCGTTGAAATTTTATTTGTCACATACACATGGTTAGCAGATGTTAATGCGAGTGCAGCGAAATGCTTGTGCTTCTAGTTCCGACAATGCAGTAATAACCAACAAGTAATCTAACTAACAATTCCAAAACTACTGTCTTGTACACAGTGTAAGGGGATAAAGAATATGTACATAAGGATATATGAATGAGTGATGGTACAGAGCAGCATAGGCAAGATACAGTAGATGGTATCGAGTACAGTATATACATATGAGATGAGTATGTAAACAAAGTGGCATAGTTAAAGTGGCTAGTGATACATGTATTACATAAGGATACAGTCGATGATATAGAGTACAGTATATACGTATGCCTATGAGATGAATAATGTAGGGTAAGTAACATTAGATAAGGTAGCATTGTTTAAAGTGGCTAGTGATATATTTACATCATTTCCCATCAATTCCCATTATTAAAGTGGCTGGAGTTGAGTCAGTGTCAGTGTGTTGGCAGCAGCCACTCAATGTTAGTGGTGGCTGTTTAACAGTCTGATGGCCTTGAGATAGAAGCTGTTTTTCAGTCTCTCGGTCCCAGCTTTGATGCACCTGTACTGACCTCGCCTTCTGGATGATAGCGGGGTGAACAGGCCTCCGATTTTCTCAGATTTGACACACTGAATTCTATCTGAGAATAGTTAGTTAACCAGGCGAGGCAGTCATTTGAGAAGCCAAGGCTATTGAGTCTGTCGATAACAGAGTCGAAAGCCTTGGCCAGGTCGATGAATACGGCTGCACAGTGTGACGGTGATTATGATATTTTTTTAGGACGCTGAGGTGCACCCATGACCAGCTTGGAAATCAGATTGCATAGTTTAGAAGGTACGGTGGGATTTGAAATGGTGGGTGATCTGTTTGTTAACTTGGCTTTCGAAGATTTTAGAAAGGCAGGGCAGTTTGGGTCTAGAGTGTCTCCCCCTTTGAAGACTGGGATGACGGCAGCTTTCCAATCTTTGGGGATCTCAGACGATACGAAAGATAAGTTGAACAGGCTAGTAATAGGGTTGCTAAAATTTTGGTGGATAACTTTAGAAAGAGAGGGTCCAGATTGTCTAGCCTAGCTAATTTGTGGGGATCCAGATTTTGCAGCTCTTTCAGAACATCAGCTGTCTGGATTTGGGTGAAGGAGAAGCGGAGGTGGGGAGGGGCTTGGGCAAGTTGCTGCAGGGGGTGCTGAGATGTTGGCCGGGGTAGCCAGATGGAAAGCATGGCCAGCCATAGACATTTTTTATGGATATGATCGACTATCGTAGATTTATCGTTGGTGACAGTGTTTCCTATTTCCAGCTGGGAGGAGGTGCTCTTCTCCATGGACTTTACAGAACTTTACAAAACTTTACAGTGTCCCAAAACCTTTTGGAATTAGTGCTACAGGATGCACATTTCTGTTTGAAAAAGCTTAAGCTTTCCTTACTGACTGACTGAGTATATTGGTTCCTGACTTCCCTGAAAAGTTGCATATCGTGGGGCATGCTTATTTAAGATGGTGAGGAAAGCACTTTTCAAGAGCAACCAGGCATCCTCTACTGACGGGATGAGGTCAATATCCTTCCAGGATACCCGGGGCAGGTTGATTAGAAAGACCTGCTTGCTGAAGTGTTTCAGGGAGCATTTGACATTGTTGAGGGGTGGTCGTTTGACCGCGGACCCATTACAGATGCAGGCAATGAGGCAGTGATCGCTGAGATCCTGGTTGACGACAGCAGAGGGCAAGCTGGTCAGGATGATATCTAAGAGGGTGCCCATGGTTACGGATTTAGGATTGTACCTGGTAGGTTCCTTGATCATTTCTTAGATTGTAGGACGGCTTTAAGCATGTCCCAGTTTAGGTCACCTAGCAGTACCAACTCTGAAGATAGATTATTGTGGCAACAGGTCGCGAATCTTGCTGTTGTGAATGCACACTGTGGTATTTTCACCCAGATATGGGAATTTATCAAAACTGGATTTATTTTCAAATTCTTTGTGAATCTGTGCGATCTGAGGAAAATATGCCTCTAATATGGTCATACATTTGGCAAGAGGTTAGGAAGTGCAGCTCAGTTTCCACCTAATTTTGTGGGCAGTGTGAAAATAGCCTGTCTTCTCTTGAGAGCCAGGTCTGCCTACGGTGGCCTTTCTCAATAGCAAGGCTAGTATGTATTTCGTCAAAGTTTTCCTTCATTTTGGGTCAGTCACAGTGGTCAGGTATTCTGCCACTGTATACTCTCGGTATAGGGCCAAATAACATTCTAGTTTGCGCAATTTTTTTGTTGTTAATTCTTTCCAATGTGTCAAGTAATTATCTTTTGTTTTATCATGTTTTGGTTGAGTCCATTTGTGTTGCTGTCCTGGGGCTCTGTGGGGGTCTGTTTGTGTTTGTGAACAGAGCCCCTGGACCAGCTTGCTTAGGGGACACTTCTCCGGGTTCCTGTCTCTGTAGGTGATGGCTTCTGTTTCGGAAGGTTTTGGAATCACTTCCTTTTAGGTGGTTGTATAATTTAACCAATCTTTTCTCTATATGTTTGCAGAATTCTGCTTGCAGAGTCTCAATTTGGTGTTTGTCCCATTTTGTGAATTCTTGGTTGGTGAGTGGACCCCAGTCCTCACAGCCGTATAGGGCAATGGGTTCTATAACTGATTAAAGTATTTTTAGCCAGATCCTAAAGGGCAATGGGTTCGAATTTGTCAAATTTGATGTTCCTTTGGATGGGGCAGAAGGCCCTTTGTGCCATGTCTCTCAGATCGTTAACTGCTTTGTGGAAGTTACCTGTGGCGCTGATGTTTAGGCTGTGGTATGTATAGTTGTTTGTGTGCTCTAGGGGCAACGGTGTCCAGATGGAATTTATATTTGTGGTCCTGGAATCTGTGCATTAGATCTAGGTGTTGCTGTAGACCCTCCTTGGTTGGGGACAGATCTAGGTGTTGCTGTAGACCCTCCTTGGTTGGGGACAGATCTAGGTGTTGCTGTAGACCCTCCTTGGTTGGGGACAGCTCTAGGTGTTGCTGTAGACCCTCCTTGATTGGGGACAGATCTAGGTGTTGCTGTTCACCCTCCTTGGTTGGGGACAGATCTGGGTGTTGCTGTTCACCCTCCTTGGTTGGGGACAGATCTAGGTGTTGCTGTACACCCTCCTTGGTTGGGGACAGATATTTTTGTTGCTGTAGACCCTCCTTGGTTGGGGACAGATCTAGGTGTTGCTGTAGACCCTCCTTAGGTGGGGGACAGATCTAGGTGTTTCTGTCTCTCTCTTGTTATCTCCTTTCCCTCTATACCCTCCTCTCTCTCTCCTCTTTGTAAATTTACAAAGCAAGGAAACTAGATAATTAACAGAAGTGACCCACTCCTCTCTCTCTCCTCTCCATCTACCCCCTTCCACTCTCTCTCTCCTCTTTCTCTATCCCCCCTCCTCTCACTCTCTCGTTATCCTCTTCCTCTACCCCCTTCCTCTCTCTCTCTCTCTGTCTCTATCCTCTTCCTCTACCCCCTTCCTCCATCTCTCTCTCTCTCTCTCTCTCCTCCCTCTATCCCTCCTCATCTCCCTCTCTCTCCTCTCACTATATCCCCCTCCTCTCTCTCTAGCTCTAGCTCTCGCTCTCTCTCCTCTCCATCTCTCTCTATCCTCTCTTTCTAGCCATCCTCCTTACTCTCTCTCTCCTCTCCCTCTATTCCCACCTCTCTCTCTCTCCTCCCTCTACCCCCTCCCCTCCCCCCTCTCTCTCTCCCTCTCTCTCTCCTCTCCATCTATCCCCCCCTCTCTCTATCTCCCTCCCTCTCCTCTCCCTCTATTCTCCCTCTCTCCTCTCCCTCTATCCCCCTCTCTCTGATAGGCTGAGCTGAGGTCACACAAACTCACATTCAAAGTCAAATGTGACATAAACAAAGACACCTGCTCCGACTGTCATCAGTTACAAAGGCAAGATCATCGATCTTCAAAGATGAAAAGGCTACTAGAATGAGCATATTTTACTGTACATCGTGTCACCTCACTCAAAACAAACTTTTGTTCATACAGCTTCATCCACGGTGTGGTCAAACAGTAAAGGACATTATCCTCATGATTCCTATAACGAAAGTGTCTTCTGTCTACGGCGTCCGAAACGTTTGGGCTACACACTAATGTGACCCCGCTGTGGAAAGGTGACTTTTGTTTTGCTCTAGGGCGCCCAAAGGCATCACAAGACTCATCTAGGACACACACAGGCAGACAGATAGACAGAGAACAAGAAGAAGCAAAGAGTGACAGAAGAGAAGATGCTGAGACAGATAGACAGCACTACAGGGAGCAGAGACACAGTTATAGGGGTGAGTTGTATCTCCAGACAGAGGAACAGTCATAGTGGTGAGTTGTTTCTCCAGAGGAACAGTCATAGTGGTGAGTTGTATCTCCAGAGGGACAGTTATAGTGGTGAGTTGTATCTCCAGAGGAACAGTTATAGTGGTGAGTTGTATCCCCAGACAGAGGAACAGTCATAGTGGTCAGTTGTATCTCCAGACAGAGAAACAGTTATAGTGGTGAGTTGTATCTCCAGACAGAGGAACAGTTATAGTGGTCAGTTGTATCTCCAGACAGAGGAACAGTTATAGTGGTCAGTTGTATCTCCAGAGGAACAGTCACAGTGGTCAGTTGTATCTCCAGACAGAGAAACAGTTATAGTGGTGAGTTTTATCTCCAGAGGAACAGTCATAGTGGTGAGTTGTATCTCCAGAGGAACAGTTATAGTGGTGAGTTGTATCTCCAGACAGAGGTACAGTTATAGTGGTGAGTTGTATCTCCAGAGGAACAGTTATCGTGGTGAGTTGTATCTCCAGACAGAGGAATAGTCATAGTGGTGAGTTGTATCTCCAGAGGAACAGTTATAGTGGTGAGTTGTATCTCCAGAGGAACAGTCATAGTGTTGAGTTGTATCTCCAGAGGAACAGTTATAGTGGTGAGTTGTATCTCCAGACAGAGGGACAGTTATAGTGGTGAGTTGTATCTCCAGAGGAACAGTTATAGTGGTGAGTTGTATCTCCAGACAGAGACACAGTTATAGTGGAGAGTTGTATCTCCAGACAGAGGAACAGTCATAGTGGTGAGTTGAATCTCCAGACAGAGGGACAGTTATAGTGGTGAGTTGTATCTCCAGAGGAACAGTTATAGTGGTGAGTTGTATCTCCAGAGGAACAGTCATAGTGGTGAGTTGTATCTCCAGACAGAGGAACAGTTATAGTGGTCAGTTGTATCGCCAGACAGAGGAAAAGTCATAGTGGTGAGTTGTATCTCCAGAGGAACAGTTATCATGGTGAGTTGTATCTCCAGACAGAGGAATAGTCATAGTGGTGAGTTGTATCTCCAGAGGAACAGTTATAGTGGTGAGTTGTATCTCCAGAGGAACAGTCATAGTGTTGAGTTGTATCTCCAGAGGAACAGTTATAGTGGTGAGTTGTATCTCCAGACAGAGGGACAGTTATAGTGGTGAGTTGTATCTCCAAAGGAACAGTTATAGTTGTGAGTTGTATCTCCAGACAGAGACACAGTTATAGTGGAGAGTTGTATCTCCAGACAGAGGAACAGTCATAGTGGTGAGTTGAATCTCCAGACAGAGGGACAGTTATAGTGGTGAGTTGTATCTCCAGAGGAACAGTTATAGTGGTGAGTTGTATCTCCAGAGGAACAGTCATAGTGGTGAGTTGTATCTCCAGACAGAGGAACAGTTATAGTGGTCAGTTGTATCTCCAGACAGAGGAACAGTTATAGTGGTCAGTTGTATCTCCAGAGGAACAGTCATAGTGGTGAGTTGTATCTCCAGAGGAACAGTCATAGTGGTGAGTTGTATCTCCAGAGGAACAGTCACAGTGGTCAGTTGTATCTCCAGACAGAGAAACAGTTATAGTGGTGAGTTGTATCTCCAGAGGAACAGTTATAGTGGTGAGTTGTATCTCCAGAGAGAGGAACAGTTATAGTGGTGAGTTGTATCTCCAGAGGAACAGTTATAGTGGTGGGTTGTATCTCCAGACAGAGGAACAGTTATAGTGGTGAGTTGTATCTCCAGACAGAGGAACAGTCATAGTGGTGAGTTGAATCTCCAGACAGAGGAACAGTCATGGTTGTGAGTTGTATCTCCAGACAGAGGAACAGTCATAGTGGTGAGTTGTATCGCCAGACAGAGGAACAGTCATAGTGGTGAGTTGTATCTCCAGAGGAACAGTTATCGTGGTGAGTTGTATCTCCAGACAGAGGAATAGTCATAGTGGTGAGTTGTATCTCCAGAGGAACAGTTATAGTGGTGAGTTGTATCTCCAGAGGAACAGTCATAGTGTTGAGTTGTATCTCCAGAGGAACAGTTATCGTGGTGAGTTGTATCTCCAGACAGAGGGACAGTTATAGTGGTGAGTTGTATCTCCAGACAGAGGAACAGTCATAGTGGTGAGTTGAATCTCCAGACAGAGGGACAGTTATAGTGGTGAGTTGTATCTCCAGAGGAACAGTTATAGTGGTGAGTTGTATCTCCAGAGGAACAGTCATAGTGGTGAGTTGTATCTCCAGACAGAGGAACAGTTATAGTGGTCAGTTGTACCTCCAGAGGAACAGTCATAGTGGTGAGTTGTATCTCCAGAGGAACAGTCATAGTGGTGAGTTGTATCTCCAGAGGAACAGTCACAGTGGTCAGTTGTATCTCCAGACAGAGAAACAGTTATAGTGGTGAGTTGTATCTCCAGAGGAACAGTTATAGTGGTGAGTTGTATCTCCAGAGAGAGGAACAGTTATAGTGGTGAGTTGTATCTCCAGAGGAACAGTTATAGTGGTGGGTTGTATCTCCAGACAGAGGAACAGTTATAGTGGTGAGTTGTATCTCCAGACAGAGGAACAGTTATAGTGGTGAGTTGAATCTCCAGACAGAGGAACAGTCATAGTTGTGAGTTGTATCTCCAGACAGAGGAACAGTCATAGTGGTGAGTTGTATCTCCAGAGGAACAGTTATTGTGGTGAGTTGAATCTCCAGACAGAGGAACAGTCATAGTGGTGAGTTGTATCTCCAGAGGAACAGTTATAGTGGTGAGTTGTATCTCCAGACAGAGGAACAGTCATAGTGGTGAGTTGAATCTCCAGACCGAGAAACAGTTATAGTGGAGAGTTGTATCTCCAGAGGAACAGTTAGCGTGGTGAGTTGTATCTCCAGACAGAGGAACAGTTATAGTTGTGAGTTGAATCTCCAGACAGAGGAACAGTTATAGTGGTGAGTTGTATCTCCAGAGGAACAGTTATCGTGGTGAGTTGTATCTCCAGACAGAGGAATAGTCATAGTGGTGAGTTGTATCTCCAGAGGAACAGTTATAGTGGTGAGTTGTATCTCCAGAGGAACAGTCATAGTGTTGAGTTGTATCTCCAGACAGAGACACAGTTATAGTGGAGAGTTGTATCTCCAGACAGAGGAACAGTCATAGTGGTGAGTTGTATCTCCAGACAGAGGGACAGTTATAGTGGTGAGTTGTATCTCCAGAGGAACAGTTATAGTGGTGAGTTGTATCTCCAGACAGAGACACAGTTATAGTGGAGAGTTGTATCTCCAGACAGAGGAACAGTCATAGTGGTGAGTTGAATCTCCAGACAGAGGGACAGTTATAGTGGTGAGTTGTATCTCCAGAGGAACAGTTATAGTGGTGAGTTGTATCTCCAGAGGAACAGTCATAGTGGTGAGTTGTATCTCCAGACAGAGGAACAGTCATAGTGGTGAGTTATATCTCCAGACAGAGGAACAGTCATAGTGGTTAGTTGTATCTCCAGAGGAACAGTTATAGTGGTGAGTTGAATCTCCAGACAGAGGAACAGTCATAGTGGTGAGTTGTATCTCCAGACAGAGGAACAGTCATAGTGGTGAGTTGTATTTTCATAGGAACAGTTAACGTGGTGAGTTGTATCTCCAGAGGAACAGTTATCGTGGTGAGTTGTATCTCCAGACAGAGGAACAGTCATAGTGGTGAGTTGTATCTCCAGAGGTGTATTCATTTTAAACATGACTGAGTTGCAGGCACGCACGGTGATGTGGGCTGGTGTGGATTTAATGCCAGTGACGAATGCTTGTCCCAGTCCGGCTCTCGTATGGTCCTGGTATGTCCCTTTTATGGCCCTGGTACGGCTGGTTTGAATAGAAATATACTTGTCCTGTCCTTCACATCTCTTTGACCCCTCTACTTTACTCTACTCTGCTCTGCTCTACTGTGCTCTACTCTACTCTACTCTAATCTACTCTACTGTACTGTGCTCTACACTACTCTATTCTATTTTGCTCTACTCTACTTTACTCTACTCTACTCTACTCTACTGTGCTCTACTCTAATCTGCTCTACTCTACTCTACTCTACTCTACTCTACTCTACTCTACTGTATTCTATTTTGCTCTACTCTACTGTACTGTACTCTACTCTACTGTACTGTACTGTACTGTACTGTACTGTACTGTACTGTACTGTACTGTACTGTACTCTGCTCTGCTCTACTCTACTCTACTCTACTCTACTGTGCTCTACACTACTCTATTCTATTTTGCTCTACTCTACTGTACTGTACTGTACTCTACTGTACTGTACTGTACTGTACTGTACTGTACTGTACTGTACTCTGCTCTGCTCTACTCTGATCTACTCTGATCTACTCTGATCTACTCTGGGATGTTACTGTACTGTTTGTGTTTAATACAAACAAATACTTGTCTATTGAGTTCTCCAATTAATACATTCTTCTTTTATATGTTTCAGCTTTTTATTCCCCTGAACTTTTCAAATCAAATCAAATTTGATTTTTCACATACACATGGTTAGCAGATGTTATTGCGGGTGTAGCGAAATGCTTGTGCTTCTAGTTCCGACAATGCAGTGATAACCAACAAGTAATCTAGCTAACAATTAATTCACCTGTTGTCGGTAGGTGCACCATATTCAGCTGTCCTGCGCCCCAAGTAGGCCAACTGTTGCCATGTTGAACCATTTAATATGTCTGAAGTCACAAACTCTACCTCTTCCCGGCGGGCCCATAGAGCAAATCAAGCGCACTACAGGGCCACCGCTGACCAACTGGATGGCTCAGATGTCGTTGTCTGCAGTAACGTAGCAGGCGAGAAAGAAAGCTACAGCGAAAGTTGATACTGTGAGATTTTAAAACCACGACTAGAGAGAGAGACTGTCAACGAATACAGCAAAGAGCTACTGTTTTTATGAGTGAGTTGATGTGTAAGTTCTTACTCAGCACTGTCAACACTTTGTATTCAACACATTTATAAGCCATAAAATGCGCGTTGTTCCTATTCCCACTCAGCGCTACAACAAGCAGTGCAGCGGTAATGAATGAGGAGGAAAGGGTGTTTATAGGCCTGCGTTGTTGTTGTTATTAGCGGCGTGGGTCTTTTTTTTTATATCGAACAATATTTTACTTTCACTGTTCATACGAGTAAACAACATGAATTTGTGCACGAGGCAAAAATAAATCAGTATGCCTCGAGTTCAGGCCATCAGCTGGAAGACGGTGTCCCTTTTTGGTCAGTGTCAGTGGAGGAAAGGGAGAGTGGAGCTCTGCTCTCTCCCTCTGCTGAGATTGGCCATCAGATGCAGGCACCATCAGCCCTGTAAAATAAAAAGCTCACTCAGCTGTGCTTCACACGTAAAACAACAACAGATCTTTTACGGTGTGATTATATAGCCTATCTCAAATGAGGAAATAATGTATTTTTAAATGGCCCGAACAACAATGCATTGGCAGGGCAATTCAAGCAAAGCCAATATGCAGTGATAATGTATCGGGGCCTATAGCCTACTGCACAAACCTCATTGCTACAGAACAGTTTTTAATTGGTTATTGTTACAAAGGCTTACATTTTTTAAGTCATGTTAAAAAAATATCTGCTCAGTAGATCTCAGCTTGCTTTTTGACTCGGAAAAGTGATCTTGGGCCACCCGGGTGGCGCAGTGGTTAAGGGCACTGCACTGCAGCGCTAGCTGTGCCACCAGAGACTCTGGGTTCAGGCCCAGGCTCTGTCGCAACTGTCCGCGACCGGGAGGTCCGTGGGGCAATGCACAATTGGCCCAGCGTCGTCCGGGTTAGGGAGGGTTTGGCCGGTAGGGATATCGCGCACCAGCGACTCCTGTGGCGGGCCGGGGGCAGTGCGCGCTAACCAAGGTCGCCAGGTGCATGGTGTTTCCTCCGACACATTGGTGCGGCTGGCTTCCGGGTTGGATGCGTGCTGTGTTAAGAAGCAGTGCGGCTTGGTTGGGTTGTGTTTCAGAGGACGCATGGCTTTCGACCTTCGTCTCTCCAGAGCCCGTACAGGAGTTGTAGCGAGGAGACAAGATAGTAGCTACTAATAATTGGATACCATGAAAAAGGGGGTATAATAAAAAATAAAAAGAACGAAACAAAACAAACCATGCAAGATATTTTGTTGTAGGCAGAACACATCGGAGTAGGATTCTATTGCAATGACTACGCAGCCGTACTCTATACAGACCGGTGTGGCATAACCAATCAGAGCTGCAGTAGACCCATTTACAAATAGACCATTGCCATATATGGATCTGCCCCATTCACTTTGAACTGGACTGTGTTTACAGCATGAGCGGTAGTGAGTAGATGTGCTTGTTTTGAGATCAAAGTGCTGTGTTTAGCCACATTTTGTTCATATCCTTTGCTAGTTAGTGAGTTATTATCCCAGTTAAATATCATTTGGAGTCAGCAATAGGGAAACGTATACATTTCTGAACATTTTTGAAAAGCAAGTCAGGTAATTGCGTCAAACAACACAACAGCATTTTCAGTAACCTCCTTGTCTCAATGACAAGTGGATAAACAGGTTAATGTCAAGTCCTGCGTGTTTTTTTTCCTCGAAGTCTAAGCCTTCATTGAACGCTACTGTAGGTTGAATGGTAGGCAACTCTGGTAGGTCTACATTATGATAAAAAGCCACAATAGCCTACATTTATTTATTTAACCTTTATTTAACTAGGGAAGTCAGTTAATAACAAATTCTTGTTTACAATAACGGCCTAGGAACAGTGGGTTAAATGCCTTGTTCAGAAGCAGAACAACAGATTTTTACCTTGTCAACACTCTAACCACTGCCGCCCCTACACTCTAACCACTAGGCTACCTACTGCCCCTACACTCTAACCACTAGGCTACCTGCCTCCTCTACACTCTAACCACTAGGCTACCTGCCTCCTCTACACTCTAACCACTAGGCTACCTGCCGCCCCTACACTCTAACCCCTAGGTTACCTGCCGCCCCTACACTCTAACCACTAGGCTACCTACTGCCCCTACACTCTAACCACTAGGCTACCTGCCTCCTCTACACTCTAACCACTAGGCTACCTGCCGCCCCTACACTCTAACCCCTAGGTTACCTGCCGCCCCTACACTCTAACCACTAGGTTACCTGCCACCTCTACACTCTAACCACTAGGTTACCTGCCGCCCCTACACTCTAACCACTAGGCTACCTGCCACCTCTACACTCTAACCACTAGGTTACCTGCCGCCCCTACACTCTAACCACTAGGCTACCTGCCGCCCCTACACTCTAACCACTAGGTTACCTGCCGCCCCTACACTCTAACCACTAGGCTACCTGCCGCCCCTACACTCTAACCACTAGGCTACCTGCCGCCCCTACACTCTAACCACTAGGCTACCTGCCGTCCGCTACACTCTAACCACTAGGCTACCTGCCGCCCCTACACTCTAACCACTGCCGCCCCTACACTCTAAACACTAGGCTACCTGCCGCCCCTACACTCTAACCACTGCCGCCCCTACACTCTAACCACTAGGCTACCTACCGCCCCTACACTCTAACCACTGCCACCTCTACACTCTAACCACTAGGTTACCTGCCGCCCCTACACTCTAACCACTAGGCTACCTGCCACCTCTACACTCTAACCACTAGGTTACCTGCCGCCCCTACACTCTAACCACTAGGTTACCTGCCGCCCCTACACTCTAACCACTAGGCTACCTGCCGCCCCTACACTCTAACCACTAGGTTACCTGCCGCCCCTACACTCTAACCACTAGGCTACCTGCCGCCCCTACACTCTAACCACTAGGCTACCTGCCGTCCGCTACACTCTAACCACTAGGCTACCTGCCGCCCCTACACTCTAACCACTGCCGCCCCTACACTCTAAACACTAGGCTACCTGCCGCCCCTACACTCTAACCACTGCCGCCCCTACACTCTAACCACTAGGCTACCTACCGCCCCTACACTCTAACCACTGCCGCCCCTACACTCTAACCACTAGGCTACCTGCCGTCCGCTACACTCTAACCACTAGGCTACCTGCCGCCCCTACACTCTAACCACTGCCGCCCCTACACTCTAAACACTAGGCTACCTGCCGCCCCTACACTCTAACCACTGCCGCCCCTACACTCTAACCACTAGGCTACCTACCGCCCCTACACTCTAACCACTGCCGCCCCTACACTCTAGCCACTAGGCTACCTGCCGCCCCCACACTCTAACCACTGCCGCCCCTACACTCTAACCACTAGGCTACCTGCCGCCCCTACACTCTAACCACTGCTGCCCCTACACTCTAACCACTAGGCTACCTGCCGCCCCTACACTCTAACCACTGCCGCCCCTACACTCTAGCCACTAGGCTACCTGCCGCCCCCACACTCTAACCACTGCCGCCCCTACACTCTAACCACTAGGCTACCTGCCGCCCCTACACTCTAACCACTGCTGCCCCTACACTCTAACCACTAGGCTACCTGCCGCCCCTACACTCTAACCACTGCTGCCCCTACACTCTAACCACTAGGCTACCTGCCGCCCCTACACTCTAACCACTAGGCTACCTGCCGCCCCTACACTCTAACCACTGCCACCCCTACACTCTAACCACTAGGCTACCTGCCGCCCCTACACTCTAACCACTAGGTTACCTGCCGCCCCTACACTCTAACCACTAGGCTACCTGCCGCCCCTACACTCTAACCACTAGGCTACCTGCCGCCCCTACACTCTAACCACTAGGCTACCTGCCGTCCGCTACACTCTAACCACTAGGCTACCTGCCGCCCCTACACTCTAACCACTAGGCTACCTGCCGTCCGCTACACTCTAACCACTAGGCTACCTGCCGCCCCTACACTCTAACCACTGCCGCCCCTACACTCTAAACACTAGGCTACCTGCCGCCCCTACACTCTAACCACTGCCGCCCCTACACTCTAACCACTAGGCTACCTACCGCCCCTACACTCTAACCACTGCCGCCCCTACACTCTAACCACTAGGCTACCTGCCGTCCGCTACACTCTAACCACTAGGCTACCTGCCGCCCCTACACTCTAAACACTAGGCTACCTGCCGCCCCTACACTCTAACCACTGCCGCCCCTACACTCTAACCACTAGGCTACCTACCGCCCCTACACTCTAACCACTGCCGCCCCTACACTCTAGCCACTAGGCTACCTGCCGCCCCCACACTCTAACCACTGCCGCCCCTACACTCTAACCACTGCCGCCCCTACACTCTAACCACTAGGCTACCTACCGCCCCTACACTCTAACCACTGCCGCCCCTACACTCTAACCACTAGGCTACCTGCCGTCCGCTACACTCTAACCACTAGGCTACCTGCCGCCCCTACACTCTAAACACTAGGCTACCTGCCGCCCCTACACTCTAACCACTGCCGCCCCTACACTCTAACCACTAGGCTACCTACCGCCCCTACACTCTAACCACTGCCGCCCCTACACTCTAGCCACTAGGCTACCTGCCGCCCCCACACTCTAACCACTGCCGCCCCTACACTCTAACCACTGCCGCCCCTACACTCTAACCACTAGGCTACCTACCGCCCCTACACTCTAACCACTGCCGCCCCTACACTCTAACCACTAGGCTACCTGCCGTCCGCTACACTCTAACCACTAGGCTACCTGCCGCCCCTACACTCTAAACACTAGGCTACCTGCCGCCCCTACACTCTAACCACTGCCGCCCCTACACTCTAACCACTAGGCTACCTACCGCCCCTACACTCTAACCACTGCTGCCCCTACACTCTAACCACTAGGCTACCTGCCGCCCCTACACTCTAACCACTAGGCTACCTGCCGCCCCTACACTCTAACCACTGCCACCCCTACACTCTAACCACTAGGCTACCTGCCGCCCCTACACTCTAACCACTAGGTTACCTGCCGCCCCTACACTCTAACCACTAGGCTACCTGCCACCCCTACACTCTAACCACTAGGCTACCTGCCGCCCCTACACTCTAACCACTAGGCTACCTGCCGCCCCTACACTCTAACCACTAGGCTACCTGCCGTCCGCTACACTCTAACCACTAGGCTACCTGCCGCCCCTACACTCTAACCACTGCCGCCCCTACACTCTAAACACTAGGCTACCTGCCGCCCCTACACTCTAACCACTGCCGCCCCTACACTCTAACCACTAGGCTACCTACCGCCCCTACACTCTAACCACTGCCACCTCTACACTCTAACCACTAGGTTACCTGCCGCCCCTACACTCTAACCACTAGGCTACCTGCCACCTCTACACTCTAACCACTAGGTTACCTGCCGCCCCTACACTCTAACCACTAGGCTACCTGCCGCCCCTACACTCTAACCACTAGGTTACCTGCCGCCCCTACACTCTAACCACTAGGCTACCTGCCGCCCCTACACTCTAACCACTAGGCTACCTGCCGCCCCTACACTCTAACCACTAGGCTACCTGCCGTCCGCTACACTCTAACCACTAGGCTACCTGCCGCCCCTACACTCTAACCACTGCCGCCCCTACACTCTAAACACTAGGCTACCTGCCGCCCCTACACTCTAACCACTGCCGCCCCTACACTCTAACCACTAGGCTACCTACCGCCCCTACACTCTAACCACTGCCGCCCCTACACTCTAACCACTAGGCTACCTGCCGTCCGCTACACTCTAACCACTAGGCTACCTGCCGCCCCTACACTCTAACCACTGCCGCCCCTACACTCTAACCACTAGGCTACCTACCGCCCCTACACTCTAACCACTGCCGCCCCTACACTCTAGCCACTAGGCTACCTGCCGCCCCCACACTCTAACCACTGCCGCCCCTACACTCTAACCACTAGGCTACCTGCCGCCCCTACACTCTAACCACTGCTGCCCCTACACTCTAACCACTAGGCTACCTGCCGCCCCTACACTCTAACCACTGCCGCCCCTACACTCTAGCCACTAGGCTACCTGCCGCCCCCACACTCTAACCACTGCCGCCCCTACACTCTAACCACTAGGCTACCTGCCGCCCCTACACTCTAACCACTGCTGTCCCTACACTCTAACCACTAGGCTACCTGCCGCCCCTACACTCTAACCACTGCTGCCCCTACACTCTAACCACTAGGCTACCTGCCGCCCCTACACTCTAACCACTAGGCTACCTGCCGCCCCTACACTCTAACCACTGCCACCCCTACACTCTAACCACTAGGCTACCTGCCGCCCCTACACTCTAACCACTAGGTTACCTACTGCCCCTACACTCTAACCACTAGGCTACCTGCCGCCCCTACACTCTAACCACTAGGTTACCTGCCGCCCCTACACTCTAACCACTAGGTTACCTACTGCCCCTACACTCTAACCACTAGGCTACCTGCCGCCCCTACACTCTAACCACTAGGTTACCTGCCGCCCCTACACTCTAACCACTAGGCTACCTGCCGCCCCTACACTCTAACCACTAGGCTACCTGCCGCCCCCACACTCTAACCACTGCCGCCCCTACACTCTAACCACTGCCGCCCCTACACTCTAACCACTAGGCTACCTACCGCCCCTACACTCTAACCACTGCCGCCCCTACACTCTAACCACTAGGCTACCTGCCGTCCGCTACACTCTAACCACTAGGCTACCTGCCGCCCCTACACTCTAAACACTAGGCTACCTGCCGCCCCTACACTCTAACCACTGCCGCCCCTACACTCTAACCACTAGGCTACCTACCGCCCCTACACTCTAACCACTGCTGCCCCTACACTCTAACCACTAGGCTACCTGCCGCCCCTACACTCTAACCACTAGGCTACCTGCCGCCCCTACACTCTAACCACTGCCACCCCTACACTCTAACCACTAGGCTACCTGCCGCCCCTACACTCTAACCACTAGGTTACCTGCCGCCCCTACACTCTAACCACTAGGCTACCTGCCGCCCCTACACTCTAACCACTAGGCTACCTGCCGCCCCTACACTCTAACCACTAGGCTACCTGCCGCCCCTACACTCTAACCACTAGGCTACCTGCCGTCCGCTACACTCTAACCACTAGGCTACCTGCCGCCCCTACACTCTAACCACTGCCGCCCCTACACTCTAAACACTAGGCTACCTGCCGCCCCTACACTCTAACCACTGCCGCCCCTACACTCTAACCACTAGGCTACCTACCGCCCCTACACTCTAACCACTGCCACCTCTACACTCTAACCACTAGGTTACCTGCCGCCCCTACACTCTAACCACTAGGCTACCTGCCACCTCTACACTCTAACCACTAGGTTACCTGCCGCCCCTACACTCTAACCACTAGGCTACCTGCCACCTCTACACTCTAACCACTAGGTTACCTGCCGCCCCTACACTCTAACCACTAGGCTACCTGCCGCCCCTACACTCTAACCACTAGGTTACCTGCCGCCCCTACACTCTAACCACTAGGCTACCTGCCGCCCCTACACTCTAACCACTAGGCTACCTGCCGCCCCTACACTCTAACCACTAGGCTACCTGCCGTCCGCTACACTCTAACCACTAGGCTACCTGCCGCCCCTACACTCTAACCACTGCCGCCCCTACACTCTAAACACTAGGCTACCTGCCGCCCCTACACTCTAACCACTGCCGCCCCTACACTCTAACCACTAGGCTACCTACCGCCCCTACACTCTAACCACTGCCGCCCCTACACTCTAACCACTAGGCTACCTGCCGTCCGCTACACTCTAACCACTAGGCTACCTGCCGCCCCTACACTCTAACCACTGCCGCCCCTACACTCTAACCACTAGGCTACCTACCGCCCCTACACTCTAACCACTGCCGCCCCTACACTCTAGCCACTAGGCTACCTGCCGCCCCCACACTCTAACCACTGCCGCCCCTACACTCTAACCACTAGGCTACCTGCCGCCCCTACACTCTAACCACTGCTGCCCCTACACTCTAACCACTAGGCTACCTGCCGCCCCTACACTCTAACCACTGCCGCCCCTACACTCTAGCCACTAGGCTACCTGCCGCCCCCACACTCTAACCACTGCCGCCCCTACACTCTAACCACTAGGCTACCTGCCGCCCCTACACTCTAACCACTGCTGCGCCTACACTCTAACCACTAGGCTACCTGCCGCCCCTACACTCTAACCACTGCTGCCCCTACACTCTAACCACTAGGCTACCTGCCGCCCCTACACTCTAACCACTAGGCTACCTGCCGCCCCTACACTCTAACCACTGCCACCCCTACACTCTAACCACTAGGCTACCTGCCGCCCCTACACTCTAACCACTAGGTTACCTACTGCCCCTACACTCTAACCACTAGGCTACCTGCCGCCCCTACACTCTAACCACTAGGTTACCTGCCGCCCCTACACTCTAACCACTAGGCTACCTGCCGCCCCTACACTCTAACCACTAGGTTACCTACTGCCCCTACACTCTAACCACTATGCTACCTGCCGCCCCTACACTCTAACCACTAGGTTACCTGCCGCCCCTACACTCTAACCACTAGGTTACCTACTGCCCCTACACTCTAACCACTAGGCTACCTGCCGCCCCTACACTCTAACCACTAGGTTACCTGCCGCCCCTACACTCTAACCACTAGGCTACCTGCCGCCCCTACACTCTAACCACTAGGCTACCTGCCGCCCCTACACTCTAACCACTAGGTTACCTACTGCCCCTACACTCTAACCACTAGGCTACCTGCCGCCCCTACACTCTAACCACTAGGTTACCTGCCGCCCCTACACTCTAACCACTAGGCTACCTGCCGCCCCTACACTCTAACCACTAGGTTACCTACTGCCCCTACACTCTAACCACTAGGCTACCTGCCGCCCCTACACTCTAACCACTAGGTTACCTGCCGCCCCTACACTCTAACCACTAGGTTACCTGCCACCTCTACACTCTAACCACTAGGTTACCTGCCGCCCCTACACTCTAACCACTAGGCTACCTGCCACCTCTACACTCTAACCACTAGGTTACCTGCCACCCCTACACTCTAACCACTAGGCTACCTGCCGCCCCTACACTCTAACCACTAGGTTACCTGCCGCCCCTACACTCTAACCATTAGGCTACCTGCCGCCCCTACACTCTAACCACTAGGCTACCTGCCGCCCCTACACTCTAACCACTAGGCTACCTGCCGTCCGCTACACTCTAACCACTAGGCTACCTGCCGCCCCTACACTCTAACCACTGCCGCCCCTACACTCTAACCACTAGGCTACCTGCCGCCCCTACACTCTAACCACTGCCGCCCCTACACTCTAACCACTAGGCTACCTACCGCCCCTTCACTCTAACCACTGCCGCCCCTACACTCTAACCACTAGGCTACCTGCCGCCCCTACATTCTAACCACTGCCGCCCCTACACTCTAGCCACTAGGCTACCTGCCGCCCCTACACTCTAACCACTAGGCTACCTGCCGCCCCTACACTCTAACCACTAGGCTACCTGCCGCCCCTACACTCTAACCACTGCCGCCCCTACACTCTAACCACTAGGCTACCTACCGCCCCTACACTCTAACCACTGCCGCCCCTACACTCTAGCCACTAGGCTACCTGCCGCCCCCACACTCTAACCACTGCCGCCCCTACACTCTAACCACTGCCGCCCCTACACTCTAACCACTAGGCTACCTACCGCCCCTACACTCTAACCACTGCCGCCCCTACACTCTAACCACTAGGCTACCTGCCGTCCGCTACACTCTAACCACTAGGCTACCTGCCGCCCCTACACTCTAAACACTAGGCTACCTGCCGCCCCTACACTCTAACCACTGCCGCCCCTACACTCTAACCACTAGGCTACCTACCGCCCCTACACTCTAACCACTGCTGCCCCTACACTCTAACCACTAGGCTACCTGCCGCCCCTACACTCTAACCACTAGGCTACCTGCCGCCCCTACACTCTAACCACTGCCACCCCTACACTCTAACCACTAGGCTACCTGCCGCCCCTACACTCTAACCACTAGGTTACCTGCCGCACCTACACTCTAACCACTAGGCTACCTGCCGCCCCTACACTCTAACCACTAGGCTACCTGCCGCCCCTACACTCTAACCACTAGGCTACCTGCCGCCCCTACACTCTAACCACTAGGCTACCTGCCGTCCGCTACACTCTAACCACTAGGCTACCTGCCGCCCCTACACTCTAACCACTGCCGCCCCTACACTCTAAACACTAGGCTACCTGCCGCCCCTACACTCTAACCACTGCCGCCCCTACACTCTAACCACTAGGCTACCTACCGCCCCTACACTCTAACCACTGCCACCTCTACACTCTAACCACTAGGTTACCTGCCGCCCCTACACTCTAACCACTAGGCTACCTGCCACCTCTACACTCTAACCACTAGGTTACCTGCCGCCCCTACACTCTAACCACTAGGCTACCTGCCGCCCCTACACTCTAACCACTAGGTTACCTGCCGCCCCTACACTCTAACCACTAGGCTACCTGCCGCCCCTACACTCTAACCACTAGGCTACCTGCCGCCCCTACACTCTAACCACTAGGCTACCTGCCGTCCGCTACACTCTAACCACTAGGCTACCTGCCGCCCCTACACTCTAACCACTGCCGCCCCTACACTCTAAACACTAGGCTACCTGCCGCCCCTACACTCTAACCACTGCCGCCCCTACACTCTAACCACTAGGCTACCTACCGCCCCTACACTCTAACCACTGCCGCCCCTACACTCTAACCACTAGGCTACCTGCCGTCCGCTACACTCTAACCACTAGGCTACCTGCCGCCCCTACACTCTAACCACTGCCGCCCCTACACTCTAAACACTAGGCTACCTGCCGCCCCTACACTCTAACCACTGCCGCCCCTACACTCTAACCACTAGGCTACCTACCGCCCCTACACTCTAACCACTGCCGCCCCTACACTCTAGCCACTAGGCTACCTGCCGCCCCCACACTCTAACCACTGCCGCCCCTACACTCTAACCACTAGGCTACCTGCCGCCCCTACACTCTAACCACTGCTGCCCCTACACTCTAACCACTAGGCTACCTGCCGCCCCTACACTCTAACCACTGCCGCCCCTACACTCTAGCCACTAGGCTACCTGCCGCCCCCACACTCTAACCACTGCTGCCCCTACACTCTAACCACTAGGCTACCTGCCGCCCCTACACTCTAACCACTAGGCTACCTGCCGCCCCTACACTCTAACCACTGCCACCCCTACACTCTAACCACTAGGCTACCTGCCGCCCCTACACTCTAACCACTAGGTTACCTACTGCCCCTACACTCTAACCACTAGGCTACCTGCCGCCCCTACACTCTAACCACTGCTGCCCCTACACTCTAACCACTAGGCTACCTGCCGCCCCTACACTCTAACCACTGCTGCCCCTACACTCTAACCACTAGGCTACCTGCCGCCCCTACACTCTAACCACTAGGCTACCTGCCGCCCCTACACTCTAACCACTGCTGCCCCTACACTCTAACCACTAGGCTACCTGCCGCCCCTACACTCTAACCACTGCTGCCCCTACACTCTAACCACTAGGCTACCTGCCGCCCCTACACTCTAACCACTAGGCTACCTGCCGCCCCTACACTCTAACCACTGCCACCCCTACACTCTAACCACTAGGCTACCTGCCGCCCCTACACTCTAACCACTAGGTTACCTACTGCCCCTACACTCTAACCACTAGGCTACCTGCCGCCCCTACACTCTAACCACTAGGTTACCTGCCGCCCCTACACTCTAACCACTAGGCTACCTGCCGCCCCTACACTCTAACCACTAGGTTACCTACTGCCCCTACACTCTAACCACTATGCTACCTGCCGCCCCTACACTCTAACCACTAGGTTACCTGCCGCCCCTACACTCTAACCACTAGGTTACCTACTGCCCCTACACTCTAACCACTAGGCTACCTGCCGCCCCTACACTCTAACCACTAGGTTACCTGCCGCCCCTACACTCTAACCACTAGGCTACCTGCCGCCCCTACACTCTAACCACTAGGCTACCTGCCGCCCCTACACTCTAACCACTAGGTTACCTACTGCCCCTACACTCTAACCACTAGGCTACCTGCCGCCCCTACACTCTAACCACTAGGTTACCTGCCGCCCCTACACTCTAACCACTAGGCTACCTGCCGCCCCTACACTCTAACCACTAGGTTACCTACTGCCCCTACACTCTAACCACTAGGCTACCTGCCGCCCCTACACTCTAACCACTAGGTTACCTGCCGCCCCTACACTCTAACCACTAGGTTACCTGCCACCTCTACACTCTAACCACTAGGTTACCTGCCGCCCCTACACTCTAACCACTAGGCTACCTGCCACCTCTACACTCTAACCACTAGGTTACCTGCCACCCCTACACTCTAACCACTAGGCTACCTGCCGCCCCTACACTCTAACCACTAGGTTACCTGCCGCCCCTACACTCTAACCACTAGGCTACCTGCCGCCCCTACACTCTAACCACTAGGCTACCTGCCGCCCCTACACTCTAACCACTAGGCTACCTGCCGTCCGCTACACTCTAACCACTAGGCTACCTGCCGCCCCTACACTCTAACCACTGCCGCCCCTACACTCTAACCACTAGGCTACCTGCCGCCCCTACACTCTAACCACTGCCGCCCCTACACTCTAACCACTAGGCTACCTACCGCCCCTTCACTCTAACCACTGCCGCCCCTACACTCTAACCACTAGGCTACCTGCCGCCCCTACATTCTAACCACTGCCGCCCCTACACTCTAGCCACTAGGCTACCTGCCGCCCCTACACTCTAACCACTAGGCTACCTGCCGCCCCTACACTCTAACCACTAGGCTACCTGCCGTCCGCTACACTCTAACCACTAGGCTACCTGCCGCCCCTACACTCTAACCACTGCCGCCCCTACACTCTAAACACTAGGCTACCTGCCGCCCCTACACTCTAACCACTGCCGCCCCTACACTCTAACCACTAGGCTACCTACCGCCCCTACACTCTAACCACTGCCACCTCTACACTCTAACCACTAGGCTACCTGCCGTCCGCTACACTCTAACCACTAGGCTACCTGCCGCCCCTACACTCTAACCACTGCCGCCCCTACACTCTAAACACTAGGCTACCTGCCGCCCCTACACTCTAACCACTGCCGCCCCTACACTCTAACCACTAGGCTACCTACCGCCCCTACACTCTAACCACTGCCGCCCCTACACTCTAACCACTAGGCTACCTGCCGTCCGCTACACTCTAACCACTAGGCTACCTGCCGCCCCTACACTCTAACCACTAGGCTACCTGCCGCCCCTACACTCTAACCACTAGGCTACCTGCCGTCCGCTACACTCTAACCACTAGGCTACCTGCCGCCCCTACACTCTAACCACTGCCGCCCCTACACTCTAACCACTAGGCTACCTGCCGCCCCTACACTCTAACCACTGCCGCCCCTACACTCTAACCACTAGGCTACCTACCGCCCCTTCACTCTAACCACTGCCGCCCCTACACTCTAACCACTAGGCTACCTGCCGCCCCTACATTCTAACCACTGCCGCCCCTACACTCTAGCCACTAGGCTACCTGCCGCCCCTACACTCTAACCACTAGGCTACCTGCCGCCCCTACACTCTAACCACTAGGCTACCTGCCGTCCGCTACACTCTAACCACTAGGCTACCTGCCGCCCCTACACTCTAACCACTGCCGCCCCTACACTCTAAACACTAGGCTACCTGCCGCCCCTACACTCTAACCACTGCCGCCCCTACACTCTAACCACTAGGCTACCTACCGCCCCTACACTCTAACCACTGCCACCTCTACACTCTAACCACTAGGCTACCTGCCGTCCGCTACACTCTAACCACTAGGCTACCTGCCGCCCCTACACTCTAACCACTGCCGCCCCTACACTCTAAACACTAGGCTACCTGCCGCCCCTACACTCTAACCACTGCCGCCCCTACACTCTAACCACTAGGCTACCTACCGCCCCTACACTCTAACCACTGCCGCCCCTACACTCTAGCCACTAGGCTACCTGCCGCCCCCACACTCTAACCACTGCCGCCCCTACACTCTAACCACTAGGCTACCTGCCGCCCCTACACTCTAACCACTAGGCTACCTGCCGTCCGCTACACTCTAACCACTAGGCTACCTGCCGCCCCTACACTCTAACCACTGCCGCCCCTACACTCTAAACACTAGGCTACCTGCCGCCCCTACACTCTAACCACTGCCGCCCCTACACTCTAACCACTAGGCTACCTACCGCCCCTACACTCTAACCACTGCCGCCCCTACACTCTAACCACTAGGCTACCTGCCGTCCGCTACACTCTAACCACTAGGCTACCTGCCGCCCCTACACTCTAACCACTGCCGCCCCTACACTCTAAACACTAGGCTACCTGCCGCCCCTACACTCTAACCACTGCCGCCCCTACACTCTAACCACTAGGCTACCTACCGCCCCTACACTCTAACCACTGCCGCCGCTACACTCTAGCCACTAGGCTACCTGCCGCCCCCACACTCTAACCACTGCCGCCCCTACACTCTAACCACTAGGCTACCTGCCGCCCCTACACTCTAACCACTGCTGCCCCTACACTCTAACCACTAGGCTACCTGCCGCCCCTACACTCTAACCACTGCCGCCCCTACACTCTAGCCACTAGGCTACCTGCCGCCCCCACACTCTAACCACTGCCGCCCCTACACTCTAACCACTAGGCTACCTGCCGCCCCTACACTCTAACCACTGCTGCCCCTACACTCTAACCACTAGGCTACCTGCCGCCCCTACACTCTAACCACTGCTGCCCCTACACTCTAACCACTAGGCTACCTGCCGCCCCTACACTCTAACCACTAGGCTACCTGCCGCCCCTACACTCTAACCACTGCCACCCCTACACTCTAACCACTAGGCTACCTGCCGCCCCTACACTCTAACCACTAGGTTACCTGCCGCCCCTACACTCTAACCACTAGGCTACCTGCCGCCCCTACACTCTAACCACTAGGCTACCTGCCGCCCCTACACTCTAACCACTAGGCTACCTACCGCCCCTACACTCTAACCACTGCCGCCGCTACACTCTAGCCACTAGGCTACCTGCCGCCCCCACACTCTAACCACTGCCGCCCCTACACTCTAACCACTAGGCTACCTGCCGCCCCTACACTCTAACCACTGCTGCCCCTACACTCTAACCACTAAGCTACCTGCCGCCCCTACACTCTAACCACTGCCGCCCCTACACTCTAGCCACTAGGCTACCTGCCGCCCCCACACTCTAACCACTGCCGCCCCTACACTCTAACCACTAGGCTACCTGCCGCCCCTACACTCTAACCACTGCTGCCCCTACACTCTAACCACTAGGCTACCTGCCGCCCCTACACTCTAACCACTGCTGCCCCTACACTCTAACCACTAGGCTACCTGCCGCCCCTACACTCTAACCACTAGGCTACCTGCCGCCCCTACACTCTAACCACTGCCACCCCTACACTCTAACCACTAGGCTACCTGCCGCCCCTACACTCTAACCACTAGGTTACCTGCCGCCCCTACACTCTAACCACTAGGCTACCTGCCGCCCCTACACTCTAACCACTAGGCTACCTGCCGCCCCTACACTCTAACCACTAGGCTACCTGCCGCCCCTACACTCTAACCACTAGGCTACCTGCCGTCCGCTACACTCTAACCACTAGGCTACCTGCCGCCCCTACACTCTAACCACTGCCGCCCCTACACTCTAAACACTAGGCTACCTGCCGCCCCTACACTCTAACCACTGCCGCCCCTACACTCTAACCACTAGGCTACCTACCGCCCCTACACTCTAACCACTGCCACCTCTACACTCTAACCACTAGGTTACCTGCCGCCCCTACACTCTAACCACTAGGCTACCTGCCACCTCTACACTCTAACCACTAGGTTACCTGCCGCCCCTACACTCTAACCACTAGGCTACCTGCCGCCCCTACACTCTAACCACTAGGTTACCTGCCGCCCCTACACTCTAACCACTAGGCTACCTGCCGCCCCTACACTCTAACCACTAGGCTACCTGCCGCCCCTACACTCTAACCACTAGGCTACCTGCCGTCCGCTACACTCTAACCACTAGGCTACCTGCCGCCCCTACACTCTAACCACTGCCGCCCCTACACTCTAAACACTAGGCTACCTGCCGCCCCTACACTCTAACCACTGCCGCCCCTACACTCTAACCACTAGGCTACCTACCGCCCCTACACTCTAACCACTGCCGCCCCTACACTCTAACCACTAGGCTACCTGCCGTCCGCTACACTCTAACCACTAGGCTACCTGCCGCCCCTACACTCTAAACACTAGGCTACCTGCCGCCCCTACACTCTAACCACTGCCGCCCCTACACTCTAACCACTAGGCTACCTACCGCCCCTACACTCTAACCACTGCCGCCCCTACACTCTAGCCACTAGGCTACCTGCCGCCCCCACACTCTAACCACTGCCGCCCCTACACTCTAACCACTAGGCTACCTGCCGCCCCTACACTCTAACCACTGCTGCCCCTACACTCTAACCACTAGGCTACCTGCCGCCCCTACACTCTAACCACTAGGCTACCTGCCGCCCCTACACTCTAACCACTGCCACCCCTACACTCTAACCACTAGGCTACCTGCCGCCCCTACACTCTAACCACTAGGTTACCTGCCGCCCCTACACTCTAACCACTAGGCTACCTGCCGCCCCTACACTCTAACCACTAGGCTACCTGCCGCCCCTACACTCTAACCACTAGGCTACCTGCCGCCCCTACACTCTAACCACTAGGCTACCTGCCGTCCGCTACACTCTAACCACTAGGCTACCTGCCGCCCCTACACTCTAACCACTGCCGCCCCTACACTCTAAACACTAGGCTACCTGCCGCCCCTACACTCTAACCACTGCCGCCCCTACACTCTAACCACTAGGCTACCTACCGCCCCTACACTCTAACCACTGCCACCTCTACACTCTAACCACTAGGTTACCTGCCGCCCCTACACTCTAACCACTAGGCTACCTGCCACCTCTACACTCTAACCACTAGGTTACCTGCCGCCCCTACACTCTAACCACTAGGCTACCTGCCGCCCCTACACTCTAACCACTAGGTTACCTGCCGCCCCTACACTCTAACCACTAGGCTACCTGCCGCCCCTACACTCTAACCACTAGGCTACCTGCCGCCCCTACACTCTAACCACTAGGCTACCTGCCGTCCGCTACACTCTAACCACTAGGCTACCTGCCGCCCCTACACTCTAACCACTGCCGCCCCTACACTCTAAACACTAGGCTACCTGCCGCCCCTACACTCTAACCACTGCCGCCCCTACACTCTAACCACTAGGCTACCTACCGCCCCTACACTCTAACCACTGCCGCCCCTACACTCTAACCACTAGGCTACCTGCCGTCCGCTACACTCTAACCACTAGGCTACCTGCCGCCCCTACACTCTAACCACTGCCGCCCCTACACTCTAAACACTAGGCTACCTGCCGCCCCTACACTCTAACCACTGCCGCCCCTACACTCTAACCACTAGGCTACCTACCGCCCCTACACTCTAACCACTGCCGCCCCTACACTCTAGCCACTAGGCTACCTGCCGCCCCCACACTCTAACCACTGCCGCCCCTACACTCTAACCACTAGGCTACCTGCCGCCCCTACACTCTAACCACTGCTGCCCCTACACTCTAACCACTAGGCTACCTGCCGCCCCTACACTCTAACCACTGCCGCCCCTACACTCTAGCCACTAGGCTACCTGCCGCCCCCACACTCTAACCACTGCCGCCCCTACACTCTAACCACTAGGCTACCTGCCGCCCCTACACTCTAACCACTGCTGCCCCTACACTCTAACCACTAGGCTACCTGCCGCCCCTACACTCTAACCACTAGGCTACCTGCCGTCCGCTACACTCTAACCACTAGGCTACCTGCCGCCCCTACACTCTAACCACTGCCGCCCCTACACTCTAACCACTAGGCTACCTGCCGCCCCTACACTCTAACCACTGCCGCCCCTACACTCTAACCACTAGGCTACCTACCGCCCCTTCACTCTAACCACTGCCGCCCCTACACTCTAACCACTAGGCTACCTGCCGCCCCTACATTCTAACCTCTGCCGCCCCTACACTCTAGCCACTAGGCTACCTGCCGCCCCCACACTCTAACCACTGCCGCCCCTACACTCTAACCACTAGGCTACCTGCCGCCCCTACACTCTAACCACTGCTGCCCCTACACTCTAACCACTAGGCTACCTGCCGCCCCTACACTCTAACCACTGCCGCCCCTACACTCTAACCACTAGGTTACCTACTGCCCCTACACTCTAACCACTAGGCTACCTGCCGCCCCTACACTCTAACCACTAGGCTACCTCCTGCCCCTACACTCTAACCACTAGGCTACCTGCCGCCCCTACACTCTAACCACTGCCGCCCCAACATGGCCACTGTTACATCCTCAGTGTTCACAGAAAAAGCACATTGTAATTTGCACAGACTTTTCACAATGTTCAAGTTTGCCCTCAACAAGACCTAAAATTTGCTCAGTCCCCCAAAAAATGTTTGAGGAAACGTTGCATGGAACCTTCAATGCACTGTTTTTGTCTCACGCTGCTGTCTCGCGCTGCTGTCTCGCGCTGCTGTCTCACGCTGCTGTCTCACGCTGCTGTCTCACGCTGCTGTTCCGTTGACCTAAATATGTCCAGTTACTATATTACTATATCAGTCATAATATATGACATGTACCCTCACATGACTGATGATTTAAATGTACAGTACATTCAGCATTCAGGGCTCCCAACTGGCGCAGTAGTCTAAGGCACTGCATCTCAGCGCAAGAGGTGTCACTACAGTCCCTGGTTCGAGTCTAGGCTGTATCACATCCGACCGTGATTGGGAGTCCCATAGGGTAGTGTGCAATTAGCCCAGCGTCGGCCGGGGGGGTAGGCCGTCATTGTAAATAATAAGTTGTTCTATAATTTGTTCTTAACTGACTTGCCTGATGACACACTGTGTCATCCTTTTTCCATATGGCCCGGGTCTTTTCAGTAGTGCATTACATAGGGAACAACTATGGGCTCTGTGGGGTTCCTGTCTGCTAAACTATATCGCTGCAACATCATTGTTCAAACTGCTGTCCAAAAGCACAATACAAACTGAGACAGATAGATACTGTAGAGTATCTTCTTTCACTCTATAACCACAGAAGAATATCGGCTACTATGCTACCGCTCATGGTCCACTACATAACCCACTATGCTACAGCTCATGGCCCACTACATAACCCACTATGCTACCGCTCATGGCCCACTACATAACCCACTATGCTACAGCTCATGGCCCACTACATAACCCACTATGCTACAGCTCAGGGCCCACTACATAACCCACTATGCTACCGCTCATGGCCCACTACATAACCCACTATGCTTTCGCTCATGGCCCACTACATAACCCACTATGCTTTCGCTCATGGCCCACTACATAACCCACTATGTTACTGCTCATGGCCCACTACATAACCCACTATGCTACCGCTCATGGCCAAATATACGTCCGCTCATGGCCAAATATGCTACCGCTCATGGCCCAATACATAACCCACTATGCTATCGCTCATGGCCCAATTCATAGCCCACTATGCTACCACTCATAGCCCAATACATAACCCACTATGCTACCACTCATGGCCCAATTCATAACCCACTATGCTACCACTCATGGCCCAATTCATAACCCACTATGCTACCACTCATGGCCCAATAACCCACTATGCTACCGCTCATGGCCCACTACATAACCCACTATGCTACCGCTCATGGCCCAATAACCCACTATGCTACCGCTCATGGCCCAATTCATAACCCACTATGCTACCGCTCATGGCCCAATAACCCACTATGCTACCGCTCATGACCCAATAACCCACTATGCTACCGCTCATGGCCCAATAACCCACTATGCTACCGCTCATGGCCCAATAACCTACTATGCTACCACTCATGGCCCAATAACCCACTATGCTACCACTCACGACCCTATAACCCACTATGCTGCCACTCACGGCCCAATAACCCACTATGCTACCACTCATGGCCCAATAACCCACTATGCTACCGCTCATGGCCCAATAACCTACTATGCTACCACTCATGGCCCAATAACCCACTATGCTACCGCTCATGGCCCAATAACCCACTATGCTACCACTCATGGCCCTATAACCCACTATGCTACCGCTCATGGCCCAATAACCCACTATGCTACCGCTCATGGCCCAATAACCTACTATGCTACCACTCACAGCCCAATAACAAACTATGCTACCACTCACAGCCCAATAACCCACTATGCTACCACTCACAGCCCAATAACCCACTATGCTACCACTCACAGCCCAGTAACCCACTATGCTACCACTCACAGCCCAATAACCCACTATGCTACCACTCACAGCCCTATGTATTGCTATTCATGAATACCTTACTGTATGTTATGTTCAGTGGAAGTAAATTTCTTCACTGTTTGACAACAGATCGATCATTTCTTTACTATTCATGTGGGTCGATCCATAAATAGAATACGTTATGTGTCCCCTTGATATTTTAAGTAGAACTTGTGCACCAGTATAGAATGTAAAAAGGTTGTTATATTAAAATGAAGTGCCCTTTAATATAGACCACATGGAAAATTCAATGAAGCAATTTTTTTTTTTTTATATGAATAAAAACAGGCCAAAGAGCCAGAAATCTGCATTTTGACATTTCCCTCGTCAAGTTTTTCCCGACTTGTAGGAAAATGTTTAACCCACTTAACCCTCATGTATTTCTCCAAGTTTTCACCTGTCATTATTAACCCCTAGTGATGTTCTTGCTTTGACATAGTCATTCTGATTTGTGATCTGCTTTGGAAGGCCGTTTACAGCTGGGAACTGTAGCCTAGTCTGATCCCATCATATCAACCACAAACAGTCAGGAGGAAGGTTGCCATCACAAGTGGAGACTCTGTTTCCGTTCGTCTTTGAATGTTCAGATAAGGCGGGGACATGAGTGAAAAACAACAAAAAGGATTCACTTCCTGGCGTTCCTTTACAAATGGAAAGACGAGTCAATCGATTGGTCTTCCCACCCTTGTACTGGATTCTAGAGCTCAGGAGTTGGAGAGTGGACTGTGGTTAGACCTCGCTTGATCAGGGTTGGAGATTTTATGTTACCAAACCTGGAGTCCACCAGAACAGTTCCTTCCACTCTCTAAATATAGTTGACCAATATGTATTTATTTCCATAAGTACTGTAGCTCTGCAGATGTGTAGCTGTGGATTGAGGAGCCATTTTGACGATCAGGCAGTCAATAGTAATCAACATTAGCAGTCAGATTTAAGGCCTTCCACATGTTCTGGATCATATCAACCATTCTGTCAAATAACTGGAACTTGATTCTCCCCTGAAATTTGATACAGTAGTTTGGAATCACAGCAGTTAAGGAGGCAACGCACACGCACACACACACACACACACACACACACACACACTCAACACACTCAACACACTCAACACACACACAGGCACACACACAGGCACACACACAGGCACACACACAGGCACACACACACACAACACACTCAACACACACACACACACACACTCAACACACACACAGGCACACACACAGGCACACACACAGGCACACACACACTTCACACACTCAACACAATCACACTCACACACACACACACACACACACACACATACACACACACACACACACACGCAGACGCGCACACACACACAGTTACGCACACACACACGCACACGCACACACACACACACACACACACACACACACACACACACACACACACACACACACACACACACACACACACACACACACTCAACACACCCAACACACACACAGGCACACACACAGGCACACACACACTTCACACACTCAACACAATCACACTCACACACACACATACACACACACACACGCGCAGACGCGCACACACACACAGTTACACACACGCACGCACGCACACACACACACACACAGGCACACACAGAGGCACACACAGAGGCACACACACACACACACACACACACATACCCACACACCCCATATGTAAACTCTATTGTCACCTGTGAGTCCAGTTGTAAAGAGAGGTGATGTGAAGTATCTGACAGAGAGGATATTGATCCAGCCGGGTTAGAGGGGTCTCCTGGTATCTGACAGAGACATTATTGATCCAGCCAGGTTAGAGGGGTCTCCTGGTATCTGACAGAGAGGATATTGATCCAGCCAGGTTAAAGGGGTCTCCTGGTATCTGACAGAGAGGATATTGATCCAGCCGCGTTAGAGGGGTCTCCTGGTATCTGACAGAGAGGATATTGATCCATACAGGTTAGAGGGGTCTCCTGGTATCTGACAGAGAGGATATTGATCCAGCCGGGTTAGAGGGGTCTCCTGGTATCTGACAGAGAGGATATTGATCCAGCCAGGTTAAAGGGGTCTCCTGGTATCTGACAGAGACATTATTGATCCAGCCGCGTTAGAGGGGGTCTCCTGGTATCTGACAGAGAGGATATTGATCCAGCCGGATTAGAGGGGTCTCCTGGTATCTGACAGAGAGGATATTGATCCAGCCAGGTTAGAGGAGTCTCCTGGTATCCGACAGAGAGGATATTGATCCAGCCAGGTTAGAGGGGTCTCCTGGTATCTGACAGAGACATTAATAATCCAGCCAGGTTAGAGGGGTCTCCTGGTATCTGACAGAGAGGATATTGATCCAGCCAGGTTAAAGGGGTCTCCTGGTATCTGACAGAGAGGATATTGATCCAGCCGCGTTAGAGGGGTCTCCTGGTATCTGACAGAGAGGATATTGATCCAGCCAGGTTAGAGGGGTCTCCTGGTATCTGACAGAGAGGATATTGATCCAGCCGGGTTAGAGGGGTCTCCTGGTATCTGAAAGAGAGGATATTGATCCAACCGGGTTAGAGTGGTCTCCTGGTATCTGACAGAGAGGATATTGATCCAGCCGGGTTAGAGGGGTCTCCTGGTATCTGACAGAGAGGATATTGATCCAGCCAGGTTAGAGGAGTCTCCTGGTATCCGACAGAGAGGATATTGATCCAGCCAGGTTAGAGGGGTCTCCTGGTATCTGACAGAGACATTAATAATCCAGCCTGGTTAGAGGGGTCTCCTGGTATCTGACAGAGAGGATATTGATCCAGCCAGGTTAGAGGGGTCTCCTGGTATCTGACCGAGAGGATATTGATCCAGCCCGGTTAGAGGGTTCTCCTGGTATCTGACAGAGAGGATATTGATCCAGCCAGGTTAGAGGGGTCTCCTGGTATCTGACAGAGAGGATATTGATCCAGCCAGGTTAAAGGGGTCTCCTGGTATCTGACAGAGACATTATTGATCCAGCCGCGTTAGAGGGGGTCTCCTGGTATCTGACAGAGAGGATATTGATCCAGCCGGGTTAGAGGGGTCTCCTGGTATCTGACAGAGAGGATATTGATCCAGCCAGGTTAGAGGAGTCTCCTGGTATCCGACAGAGAGGATATTGATCCAGCCAGGTTAGAGGGGTCTCCTGGTATCTGACAGAGACATTAATAATCCAGCCTGGTTAGAGGGGTCTCCTGGTATCTGACAGAGAGGATATTGATCCAG
The DNA here is from genome assembly GCF_013265735.2 of Oncorhynchus mykiss. Lineage (NCBI taxonomy): Eukaryota > Metazoa > Chordata > Actinopteri > Salmoniformes > Salmonidae > Oncorhynchus > Oncorhynchus mykiss. The sequence continues at coordinate 46,387,989 of NC_048586.1, forward strand.
CCAGGATAGAGGGGTCTCCTGGTATCTGACAGAGAGGATATTGATCCAGCCCGTTTAGAGGGTTCTCCTGGTATCTGACAGAGACATTATTGATCCAGCCGCGTTAGAGGGGTCTTCTTGTATCTGACAGAGAGGATATTGATCCATACAGGTTAGAGGGGTCTCCTGGTATCTGACAGAGAGGATATTGATCCAGCCGGGTTAGAGGGGTCTCCTGGTATCTGAAAGAGAGGATATTGATCCAGCCGGGTTAGAGTGGTCTCCTGGTATCTGACAGAGAGGATATTGATCCAGCCAGGTTAGAGGGGTCTCCTGGTATCTGACAGAGACATTATTGATCCAGCCGGGTTAGAGGGGTCTCCTGGTATCTGACAGAGACATTAATAATCCAGCCAGGTTAGAGGGGTCTCCTGGTATCTGACAGAGAGGATATTGATCCAGCCAGGTTAGAGGGGTCTCCTGGTATCTGACAGAGAGGATATTGATCCAGCCAGGTTAGAGGGGTCTCCTGGTATCTGACAGAGACATTATTGATCCTCCCGGGTTAGAGGGGTCTCCTGGTATCTGACAGAGAGGATATTGATCCAGCCAGGTTAGTGGGGTCTCCTGGTATCTGACAGAGAGGATATTGATCCAGCCAGGTTAGAGGGGTCTCCTGGTATCTGACAGAGACATTATTGATCCAGCCGGGTTAGAAGGGTCTCCTGGTATCTGACAGAGACGATATTGATCCATCCAGGTTAGAGGGGTCTCCTAATATCTGACAGAGAGGATATTGATCCAGCCGGGTAAGTGGGGTCTCTTGGTCTCCTCGTCCCGCTACGTCGTCAATTATTTCCAAGGTAATGTATACAATATCGGCGTTATTACCTATCTCAGTACCACAGCCCCCGCAGAGGGAGAGGAAGCCAGAGACCTCACACACACACACCGCCAGCACAGCTTCTGGATCAATTAGACACTGGCTCCGGGTGTGTGTGTGTGTACGTGTATGTGTGTGTGTGTGTGTATATATCTGTGTGATTCCACTGATTCCTCTGACAGAGTAGAGGAGTGTGTCTTCATCCTAAGTGGCCAGGAGCATCCTCACTACTGAGTAAACACAATCTGTATCCCAAATCGCATCCTACTTCAATAGGGCTCTGGTCAAATGTAATGCAATATGGAGGTAATGGAGTGATGTTTGGAACACACATCCAGTTTAATCCCACCTATGCTGCTTCAGTGTGAAGGGACTTTAGAATTAAATCATATTGTTTCGATAGCTGCAGGGCAGGAAATAAAGTCAACGTGTGGAAACCAAAAAAAAACAAGGTAAGCCGATTTTTATTCGTGCTCTGACTGATGAAGCAGTGGAGTTGACAGGGTTTAAACGTAAGGTGCAGTTTTGATAAGCCAATTTGTGTGTGTCAATTCCAGTGCCACTATCATAAGTAATTCAATTCACATTAGCAATAGAAGCCGGTGTGTGATTTGGAAGACATATTTTTTTTTTTACAGGGTATTTCTCAGAGTTCAGGGGTCAGGTTCCTGATTTATGGATCTTTTAAATGATTGATGGTGAATTCTTATAACACAATTTTTTTGGGACAAATTAGGACATACTTTCTCCATCGGGTATTCAACCAAAATGACATGCTTTGGTGCCCCGTGTGAGGAGCAGTGGCGAGACAAGTAACCAACTGTCATATTTGAGTAAAAATAAAGATACTGTTTAATAATATGACTTAAGTAAAAGTCAGCTTTTAGTAAAAGTTTAGTTTAGTTAGTAAAATACAACTTGAGTAAAATTCTAAAAGTATTTGGTTAAATACTAAAAGTATCAAAAGTGAATGTAATTACAAAAAAAAATTGTAAGTAAAATGATTTTATTTCCGGATGGTCTTCAAGAGTAAGACTTCCACAGCAAAGGCAGTAGGGATGACCAGTGGTGTTCTCTTGTTAAGTGAATTTGACATTTTTTTCCCTCTTACTAAGCATTCAAAATGTAACACGTACTTCTGGGTGTTTAGGGAAAATGTATGGAGTAAAATGTGAATTATTTTACAGACATGACTGACCCCTCTACCAGACAGGACTCTCTCTCAGACAGGACTCTGACCACTCTTTCAGACAGGACTCTGATCCCTCTACCAGACAGGACTCTCTCTCAGACAGTACTCTGACCTCTCTTTCAGACAGGACTCTGACCTCTCTCTCAGACAAGACTCTGACCTCTCTCTCACAGGACTATGACCCCTCTCTCATACAGGACTCTGACCTCTCTCTCATACAGGACTCTGACCCCTCTCTCATACAGGACTCTGACCCCTCTCTCATACAGGACTCTGACCCCTCTCACAGACAGGACTGTGACCCCTCTCCCAGACAGAACTCGATCTCAGACAGGACTCTGATATACCAGACAGGACTCTCTCTGACAGGACTCTGACCCCTCTCTCAGACAGAACTCTCTCTCAGACAGGACTCTGACCCCTCTCTCAGACAAGACTCTCTATCAGACAGGACTTTGACTCCTGTACCAAACAAGACTCTGATCCCTCTACCAGACAGGACTCTGATCCCTCTACCAGACAGGGCTCTGACCCCTCTACCAGACAGGGCTCTGACCCCTCTACCAGACAGGACTCTGACCTCTCTCTCAGACAGGACTCGGACCCCTCTCTCAGACAGGACTCTGATCCCTCTCTCAGACAGGACTCTGATCCCTCTCCTATATAGGTACTTTGACCCCTCCCTCAGACAGGATTCTCTCTCAAACAGGACTCTGATCCCTCTCTCAGACAAGACTCTGACCCCTCAGACAGGACTCTGACCCCTTTCTCAGACAGGATTCTGACAACTCTCTCAGACAGGACTCTGACCCCTCTAACATACAGAACTTTGACCCCTCTCTCAGACAGGACTCTGACCCCTCTCTCACACAGGACTCTGACCCATCTCACACATATCTCTATCTCAGACAAGACTCTCTCTCAGACAGGACTCTGACCCCTCTCTCAGACAGGACTCTCTACCAGACAGGACTCTGACCCCTCTACCAGACAGGACTCTGATCCCTCTACCAGACAGGACTCTGATCCTTATCTCAGACAGGACTCTGATCCCTCTACCAGACAGGACTCTGACCCGTCTCCCAGACAGGACTATGACCCCTCTCCCAGACAGAACTCTGACCCCTCTCTGAAAGGACTCTCTACCAGACAGGACTCTGATCGCTCTCTCAGACAGGACTCTGATCTCTCTCTCAGACAAGACTCTGATCCCTCTACCAGACAGGACTCTCTCTCAGACAGGACTCTCTCTCAGACAGGACTCTCTCTCAGACAGGACTCTCTCTCAGACAGGACTCTCTCTCAGACAGGACTCTCTCCCAGACAGGACTCTGACACCTTACCAGACAGGACTCTGACACCTTACCAGACAGGACTCTGACCCCTCTACCAGACAGGACTCTGACCTTTGTACCAGACAGGACTCTGACCTTTGTACCAGACAGGACTCTGACCTCTGACCCCTCTACCAGACAGGACTCTGACCCCTCTACCAGACAGGACTCCGACCCGTCTCCTAGACAGGACTCTGATCCGTCTTCCAAACAGTATTCTGACCCTTCTCCCAGTCAGTATTCTGACCCCTCTCTGACACGACTCTTTACCAGACAGGACTCTGACCCCTCTACCAGACAGGATTCTGACCCCTCTCTCAGACATGACTCTGATCCTTATCTCAGACAGAACTCTGATCACCCTCTCAGACAGGACACTCTACCAGACAGCACTTGAATCTTTCTCTCAGACAGGACTGTGATCCCTCTCTCAGACAGGACTCTGATCCCTCTCTCAGACAGGACTCGGATCCCTCTCCCAGACAGGACTCTGACCCGTCTCCCAGACAGGACTCTGACCCGTCTCCCAGACAGGACTCTGACTCGTCTCCCAGACAGGACTCTGACTCATCTCCCAGACAGAACTCTGATCCCTCTACCAGACAGGATTCTCTCCCAGCCAGGACTCTGTTCCCTCTCTCAGACAGGACTCTCCCAGACGGGACTATGCCACTATAATAGGATTTGTGTGTCTCCTTTGTTGCCTGGACGTGCATCCAACCAGAACAATGTGGAGGGAACATAAGGTGAGAAGGGAGACTCTGGAAAAGTCCTTGACATGCCAGGCAAATGTCAGTGTGCTTTTTAACCCGGCTCGACAGACAGAGGCCACACTCAGCGACAGATGCCATCCGCCATCCGCCCGGCCAGCCAGACCACGTCCGATCCAGTGAAATGTCAATGGTTTTTAACCTCATTGAACAACAGCACAGCGTGTCCACTTGTGTATGATATTCAAGTAAATGTCAGGCGGCCTTTCACAGCCGTTCTGCCTCCCCAGAGAGATTTGGTGAGGGACAAGTCAACAGCGTCGGAGGTAGGTCACTCCACCCTGCACTTTAACACACAATATGTTGACAGCGGGAGTCAGCGAGTCAAGGGCTAAAATATACAAACTGTGAATGTTTTATTGGAGTTTCAGAGTAGATAATGGCTAGATGGATAGGTGAGGAAAGAGAGACCTGTCTCGACGGGATTTCACCTGACTAAATAAACCATCAAATTAAAGAAAATAGAATAATAAACTAAAGCAAATGGGCAAGAGATGTGGTATTGTGTATTATGATACTATTATAGGTGGACTAAATGAGCATGTGCTGGATGGACTGTAATAATAAATTATCACACCTGCACATCAGCCAGGATGCAGTTAGTAGACTATATTATAAGGCCTGATGTAACAGTTAGTAGACTATATTATAAGGCCTGATGAAACAGTTACTAGACTATATTATAAGGCCTGTCTCTGTCGTGTAACACGTCTCTCCAGACCTAGAGTGATCCATGTTAAGAGAATGGCTGGATGATATTTCAGTCAGTGGTGTAAAAAGTACCCAATTGCCTTGAGTAAAATATGCCTTAATAGAAAACCACTCAAGTAAAGTAGTACTTTAAAGTATTTCTACTTAAATACTTTTTACCACCGACATTAGTCCATACTAATTAACTGTTTTGAGGCCAGGTGAGGACATATTTTCGTGAGGTATGCCTTTTTCAAACACTAGTATCTAACAGAGATTTTTTTTAATGAATTTTTTATTTAACCTTTATTTTACTAGGCAAGCCAGTTAAGAACAAATTCTTATTTACAATGACGGCCTACCGGGGAACAGTGGGTTAACTTTCTTGTTCAGGGGCAGAATGACAGATTTTTACCTTGTCAGCTCGGGGATTCAATGTACCAACTTTTCCGTTACCGGCCCTACACTCTAACCACTAGGTTACCTGCCGCCTCTACACTCTAACCACTAGGTTACCTGCCACCTCTACACTCTAACCACTAGGTTACCTGCCGCCTCTACACTCTAACCACTAGGTTACCTGCCGCCTCTACACTCTAACCACTAGGTTACCTGCCACCCCTACACTCTAACCACTAGGTTACCTGCCGCCTCTACACTCTAACCACTAGGTTACCTGCCACCCCTACACTCTAACCACTAGGTTACCTGCCGCCTCTACACTCGAACCACTAGGCTACCTGCCACCCCTACACTCTAACCACTAGGTTACCTGCCGCCTCTACACTCTAACCACTAGGCTACCTGCCACCCCTACACTCTAACCACTAGGCTACCTGCCACCCCTACACTCTAACCACTAGGCTACCTGCCGCCCCAGGTAGCTTAGTGGTTGCTGTATGTTGTGGCTGGAGTTGACCTCAGATTCCATCCGGTCTTTATGATGTTGAATCGTTGTCGATTGGGCTATAGAGGCTGTGTCAGGAGAAAATGTCCTGTTGTTTGGGCTGTCGAGGCTGTATCAGGAGAAAATATCCTGTTGTTTGGTCTGTAGAGGCTGTATCAGGAGAAAAGGTCCTGATGTTTGGACTGTAGAAGCTGTATCACTGAGGAGAGATATCAGTTAACGCAGAGAGCAGACAATGTCATGGCCTCAGTCTGTGCCTCTGGTGTTGTGTTTCAGCACACTGCTCTTGTGTCTTTAGCGGAAAACACAGCAGACACTAACACACTGGTATCCATCAATACAATAGATATTCTCAATCAAGGTTAGGCCGCTATTAAGTATTACTAGCATCAGTATTACTGTTATAAGTCGTTATTACTGTAAGGTTACAGTAGTAATGTAACCAATTGAAACCATGTCATCACATTATATCAGTGATAGACTTCCATGAGAAAGATTGTATTAGATGGGAATCGGGATCCCCTGGCAGATAAATGCTAAATTTACAGAATTAAATGTGGCTGATACTATAACAATAACTACTGACCTGTTTCAGACTGATATCTACTACTATAACCATAACTACTGTCCTGTTTAAGACTTATCTACTACTATAACCATAACTACTGACCTGTTTCAGACTGATATCTACTACTATAACCATAACTACTGTCCTGTTTAAGACTTATCTACTACTATAACCATAACTACTGACCTGTTTCAGACAGATATCTACTACTATAACAATAACTACTGTCCTGTTTCAGACAGATATCTACTACTATAACCATAACTACTGTCCTGTTTCAGACTGATATCTACTACTATAACCATAACTACTCTCCTGTTTAAGACTTATCTACTACTATAACTACTGACCTGTTTCAGACTGATATCTCCTACTATAACCATAACTACTGTCCTGTTTCAGACAGATATCTCCTACTATAACCATAACTACTGTCCTGTTTAAGACTTATCTACTACTATAACCATAACTACTGTCCTGTTTCAGACAGATATCTACTACTATAACAATAACTACTGACCTGTTTCAGACTGATATCTACTACTATAACCATAACTACTGTCCTGTTTAAGACTTATCTACTACTATAACCATAACTACTGTCCTGTTTCAGACATATATCTACTACTATAACCATAACTACTGTCCTGTTTCAGACAGATATCTACTACTATAACAATAACTACTGTCCTGTTTAAGACTGATATCTACTACTATAACAATAACTAATGTCCTGTTTCAGACTTATCTACTACTATAACTACTGACCTGTTTCAGACTGATATCTACTACTATAACCATAACTACTGTCCTGTTTCAGACTGATATCTACTACTATAACCATAACTACTGTCCTGTTTAAGACTTATCTACTACTATAACCATAACTACTGTCCTGTTTCAGACAGATATCTACTACTATAACCATAACTACTGTCCTGTTTCAGACTGATATCTACTACTATAACAATAACTACTGTCCTGTTTAAGACTTATCTACTACTATAACCATAACTACTGTCCTGTTTCAGACAGATATCTACTACTATAACAATAACTACTGACCTGTTTCAGACTGATATCTACTACTATAACCATAACTACTGTCCTGTTTAAGACTTATCTACTACTATAACCATAACTACTGTCCTGTTTCAGACAGATATCTACTACTATAACCATAACTACTGTCCTGTTTCAGACAGATATCTACTACTATAACAATAACTACTGTCCTGTTTCAGACAGATATCTACTACTATAACCATAACTACTGACCTGTTTCAGACTGATATCTACTACTATAACCATAACTACTGTCCTGTTTCAGACAGATATCTACTACTATAACAATAACTACTGACCTGTTTCAGACTGATATCTACTACTATAACCATAACTACTGACCTGTTTCAGACTGATATCTACTACTATAACCATAACTACTGTCCTGTTTCAGACAGATATCTACTACTATAACAATAACTACTGTCCTGTTTCAGACTGATATCTACTACTATAACCATAACTACTGTCCTGTTTCAGACAGATATCTCCTACTATAACCATAACTACTGTCCTGTTTCAGACAGATATCTACTACTATAACAATAACTACTGACCTGTTTCAGACTGATATCTACTACTATAACCATAACTACTGTCCTGTTTCAGACATATCTCCTAATCGAATGTCTTGTTTAGTGCAGTGAGTACGTCACACAGGTGAGGTGAAATGCATTTTTCTAACACAAATAATACTACATAGTGGATCTATGATCTGTTCACTAGGACTGAACAAAGGGTCATATCACAGTCAGACACCTGACATGCTGATGACAAGAGTGTTCTGTGTGTTCATGGTCAGTAATCTTGACAAGAGTGTTCTGTGTGTTCATGGTCACTAATCTTGACAAGAGTGTTCTGTGTGTTCATGGTCAGTAATCTTGACAAGAGTGTTCTGTGTGTTCATGGTCACTAATCTTGACAAGAGTGTTCTGTGTGTTCATGGTCACTAATCTTGACAAGAGTGTTTTGTGTGTTCATGGTCGATAATCTTGACAAGAGTGTTCTGTGTGTTCATGGTCAGTAATCTGGACAAGAGTGTTCTCTGTGTGTTTATCGTCAGTAATCTGGACAAGAGTGTTCTGTGTGTTCATGGTCACTAATCTGGACGAGAGTGTTCTGTGTGTTCATGGTCAGTCATCTGGACAAGAGTGTTCTGTGTGTTCATGGTCAGTAATCTGGACAAGAGTGTTCTGTGTGTTCATGGTCACTAATCTGGACGAGAGTGTTCTGTGTGTTCATGGTCACTAATCTGGACAAGAGTGTTCTGTGTGTTCATGGTCACTAATCTGGACAAGAGTGTTCTGTGTGTTCATGGTCAGTAATCTGGACAAGAGTGTTCTGTGTGTTCATGGTCACTAATCTGGACGAGAGTGTTCTGTGTGTTCATGGTCACTAATCTGGACGAGAGTGTTCTGTGTGTTCATGGTCACTAATCTGGACAAGAGTGTTCTGTGTGTTCATGGTCAGTAATCTGGACAAGAGTGTTCTGTGTGTTCATGGTCAGTAATCTGGACAAGTGTGTTCTGTGTGTTCATGGTCAGTAATCTGGACAAGTGTGTTCTGTGTGTTCATGGTCACTAATCTTGACAAGAGTGTTCTGTGTGTTCATGGTCACTAATCTTGACAAGAGTGTTCTGTGTGTTCATGGTCACTAATCTTGACAAGAGTGTTCTGTGTGTTCATGGTCACTAATCTTGACAAGAGTGTTTTGTGTGTTCATGGTCAGTAATCTGGACAAGAGTGTTCTGTGTGTTCATGGTCAGTAATCTGGACAAGAGTGTTCTCTGTGTGTTTATGGTCAGTAATCTGGACAAGAGTGTTCTGTGTGTTCAAGGTCACTAATCTGGACAAGAGTGTTCTCTGTGTGTTTATGGTCACTAATCTTGACAAGAGTGTTCTGTGTGTTCATGGTCACTAATCTTGACAAGTGTGTTTTGTGTGTTCATGGTCAGTAATCTGGACAAGAGTGTTCTGTGTGTTCATGGTCAGTAATCTGGACAAGAGTGTTCTCTGTGTGTTTATGGTCAGTAATCTGGACAAGAGTGTTCTGTGTGTTCATGGTCACTAATCTGGACAAGAGTGTTCTCTGTGTGTTTATGGTCAGTAATCTTGACAAGAGTGTTCTGTGTGTTCATGGTCACTAATCTTGACAAGAGTGTTCTGTGTGTTCATGGTCAGTAATCTGGACAAGAGTGTTCTCTGTGTGTTTATGGTCAGTAATCTGGACAAGAGTGTTCTGTGTGTTCATGGTCACTAATCTTGACAAGAGTGTTCCGTGTGTTCATGGTCAGTAATCTTTGGGAATGTTCGTTCACGCCCTTTCTACAGCATTCTGTAATGACACACTCCTCAGTCAGCGACTCAGTCGACCGTACAGCAGGTCACGTTTGTCAGGGTGTAGGAACAAGAGAAAGCACTTGAAAACACATTCACATAACATTATCGCTCAACTGTGATGTTAGGCTACACAGGATGGATTTTAATTGCTGAAACACCTCTTCTCTTCTCCCTGACCCAGAGAGATGTGTAAACAAATCACATTCCAGTTCAGAGAAGAAACAACACTTGCATTTTATTTGAGTTTATAATATAAATATTATATTTATATTTCTCTGATATAATATTCTGTATTCCATCATGAATAAATTACTATTACATTTGTCCTATTAGGTTCAACACTTCCTATAATACTACAAAGGTTAAAGTATAATGACTGTTGTTACTCATTATGAGGAAATCTCTCAGACCCAGCTGCATATCAAACAATTATTGTTTATGTCAATGATCATACCACAGACTACACTCTTAGAAAAAAAGGTGCAATCTAGTGTTCTTCGGCTGTCCCAAGAGGATATAACTCTTTGATTAACCCTTTTAGATTCTATGTAGAACCCTTTTAGATTCTATGTAGAATCCTTTTAGATTCTATGTAGAATCCTTTTAGATTCTATGTAGAATCCTTTTAGATTCTATGTAGAACCCGTTTAGATTCTATGTAGAACCCTTTTAGATTCTATGTAGAATCCTTTTAGATTCTATGTAGAATCGTTTACACAGAGGGTTCTACCTGGAACCAAAACGGGTTCTACTATGGGGACAGCCGAAGAACCCTTTTGGAAGCTTTTTTTTCTAAGAGTGTACATGAACATTCTCTGTCGCTCGTTTTCATGGGTCCCTTGATCCAGCTAAGAGCAACAAGCCTGGAAAATAGGAGTCAGATGAAAACAACTAAAATATGACCAGCAGATACTGTATTGATCAGAGACCAGAAAGAAATTAACCAATGAGACATTGGACATTTGCCGACACACAATGTCATGGAACAACCCAAACTTTACGCAGAAACAGGAAAGATGAGTATCTTTGAAGAAACCAGGTTCATATGCTCTATTTCTACTTGATAATTACCACAGCTGCATGGCCTACAATGAGGAAACAGGAAACAGGATAGACTTTGAAGTGACCAGTAATAAACTAGTTCTGAACATCTCTAAATCTAAGAACATTGTATTTGGTTCAAAACACTCCCTAAGTTCTAGACCTCAGCTGAATCTGGTAATGAATGGTGTGACTGTTGAACAAGTTGAGGAGACTAAATTACTTGGTGTTACCTTAGATTGTAAACTGTGATGGTCAAAACATAGAGATTTGACGATTGTAAAGATGGGGAGAGGTCTGTCGTAATAAATAGATGCTCTGCTTTTTTGACACCACACTGTCCAGTCACATGGTCAGGTGCTGCAAAGAAGGACCTGGAAAAAGCCGCATCTGTCTCAGAATAGAGGGCCCCTTTTGCTCTGACTCTAATTAGAGGCCAATATCAATACTATGCTTGCCCGTCTCTCTTGGCATAAAGTAGAGGAGAGACTGACTGAAAATTAAAAATGGTTTGCATAGTCAACTTACACACAGCTCTGAACCACACACTTACCCCACCAGACATGCCACCAGGGGTCTTTTCACAGTCCCCAAATCAATAACAAATTCAAGAAAACGTACAGCATTATATTGAGCCATGATTGCGTGGAACTCACTTCCATCTCAAATTGCTCAAGTGAATAGCAAACCTGGTTTAGAAAAGCAACACCTTACAACACAACTCTCCCCTATTGGACCTAGATATTTTCTGTACATGTACTGATACATGGGCTATGTGTGACGTTCTAGTTCTTTATGTAGTTCTGTTCTTGTCTATTAATGTTCTCTATTATGTCATGTTCCATGTTTTGTGTGGACCCCAGGATAGCTGCTGCAATGTTTACAGATATCAAGGTGTTCCTAATAAAACATACCAGAAGATGTGTTCATGTGTCATAGAGTCTTCTCCTTAATTGGAGCACAGGTAGTTGGTTCTGAACTCAGCAACAAAAAAAAAAGAAACTTGCCTTTTTCAGGACCCCTTCAAAGATAATTTGTAAAAATCCAAATAACTTCACAGATCTTCATTGTGAAGGGTTTAAACACTGTTTTCCATGTTTGTTCAATGAACCATAAACAATGAATGAACATGCACCTGTGGAACGGTCGTTAAGACACTAACAGCTTACAGACGGTAGGCAATTAAGGTCTCATTTATGAAAACTTAGGACACTAAAGAGGCCTTTCTACTGACTCTGAAAACACCAAAAGAAAGATGCCCAGAGTCCCTGCTCATCTGCGTGAACGTGCCTTAGGCATGCTGCAAGGAGGCATGAGGACTGCAGATGTGGCCAGGGAAATAAATTGCAATGTCCGTACTGTGAGACGCCTAAGACAGCGCTACAGGGAGACAGGATGGACAGCTGATCGTCCTTGCAGTGGCAGACCACGTGTAACAACACCTGCACAGGATCGGTACATCCGAACATCACACCTGCGAGACAGGTACAGGATGGCAACAACAACTGCCCGAGTTACACCAGGAACACACAATCCCTCCATCAGTGCTCGGACTGTCCACAATAGGCTGAGAGAGGCTGGACTGAGGGGTGGTAGGCCTGTTGTAAGGCAGGTCCTCACCAGACATCACCGGCAACAACATCACCTATGGGCACAAACCCACCATCGCTGGACCAGACAGGACTGCCAAAAGGTGCTCTTCACTGACGAGTCGCGATTTTATCTCACCAGGGATGGTGGTCGGTTTTGCATTTATTATCGAAGGAATGAGCGTTACACCGAGGCCTGTACTCTGGAGTGTGATCCATTTGGAGGTGGAGGTTTCGTCATGGTCTGGAGCGGTGTGTCACAGCATTATCAGACTGAGCTTGTTGTCATTGCAGGCAATCCCAATGCTGTGCGTTACAGGGAAGACATCCTCCTCCCTCATTGTGGTAACCTTCCTGCAGACTCATCCTACATGACCCTCCAGCATGACAATGCCACCAGCCATACTGCTTGTTCTGTGTGTGATTTCCTGCAAGACAGGAATGTCAGTATTCTGCCATAGCCAGCGAAGAGCACAGATCTCAATCCCATTGAGCATGTCTGGGACCTGTTGGATTGGAGGGTGAGGGCTAGGGCCATTCCCCCCAGAAATGTCCGGGAACTTGCAGGTGCCTTGGTGAAAGAGTGGGGTAACATCTCACAGCGAGAACTGGCAAATCTGGTGCAGTCCATGAGGAGGAGATGCACTGCAGTACTTAATGCAGCTGGTGGCCACACCAGATACTGACTGTTACTTTTGATTTTGACCCCCCCCTTTGTTCAGGGACACATTATTCCATTTCTGTTAGTCACATGTCTGTGGATCTTGTTCAGTTTATGTCTCAGTGGTTGAATCTTGTTATGTTCACACAAATATTTACATGTTAAGTTTGCTGAAAATAAACGCAGTTGACAGTGAGGAAAGACTACTTGTTTATGAGTGAAAACTAAAATCATGAAGTAGACCTACTTATATAGGGCAAAATATATTTGCATAGCTTTCCAGCAGAATCATCTTTGATCTTCTCAGTCAACGTTCTTCTTTGTGATCTCAACTGTCTTTATTCATTTAATATGGTCCCTAGACTGGATTTGACTACCGACCCTTCGATGCCACTGCATTCAGTTAATACTGGCAGTTATTACTTTATGGGTTCAGCCATGCACCGTGTCCCACACAGGCAATCAAACTGTAAACAAACCCTGGGAGAGATAATTAAATACCTTCACAGGGAAGCAGAGCAGCCCTGACCTGATCCCATCAACAGCAGCATATCAACTGTTGTGACTTCTCCTGTCCCCTGTGTCAGACTGGTGCTGTCTCCTGTCCCCTGTGTCAGGCTGGTGCTGTCTCCTGTCCCCTGTGTCAGACTGTTGTTTACTCCTGTCCCCTGTGTCAGGCTGGTGTTTACTCCTGTCCCCTGTGTCAGACTGGTGTTTTCTCATGTCCCCTGTGTCAGACTGGTGTTTTCTCCTGTCCAATAGTATCAGGCTGGTGTTTTCTCATGTCCCCTGTGTCATACTGGTGATTTCTCATGTCCCCTGTGTCATACTGGTGCTGTCTCCTGTCCCCTGTGTCAGACTGGTGCTGTCTCCTGTCCCCTGTGTCAGGCTGGTGTTTTCTCCTGTCCCCTGTGTCAGATTGGTGCTGTCTCCTGTCCCCTGTGTCAGGCTGGTGTTTTCTCCTGTCCCCTGTGTCAGATTGGTGCTGTCTCCTGTCCCCTGTGTCAGATTGGTGCTGTCTCCTGTCCCCTGTGTCAGACTGGTGCTGTCTCCTGTCCCCTGTGTCAGGCTGGTGTTTACTCCTGTCCCCTGTGTCATACTGGTGCTGTCTCCTGTCCCCTGTGTCATACTGGTGCTGTCTCCTGTCCCCTGTGTCAGACTGGTGCTGTCTCCTGTCCCCTGTGTCAGGCTGGTGTTTTCTCCTGTCCCCTGTGTCAGATTGGTTCTGTCTCCTGTCCCCTGTGTCAGACTGGTGCTGTCTCCTGTCCCCTGTGTCAGGCTGGTGTTTACTCCTGTCCCCTGTGTCATACTGGTGCTGTCTCCTGTCCCCTGTGTCATACTGGTGCTGTCTCCTGTCCCGTGTGTCAGACTGGTGCTGTCTCCTGTCCCCTGTGTCAGGCTGGTGTTTTCTCCTGTCCCCTGTGTCAGATTGGTGCTGTCTCCTGTCCCCTGTGTCAGACTGGTGCTGTCTCCTGTCCCCTGTGTCAGGCTGGTGTTTACTCCTGTCCCCTGTGTCATACTGGTGCTGTCTCCTGTCCCCTGTGTCAGGCTGGTGTTTTCTCCTGTCCCCTGTGTCAGATTGGTGCTGTCTCCTGTCCCCTGTGTCAGGCTGGTGTTTTCTCCTGTCCCCTGTGTCATATTGGTGCTGTCTCCTGTCCCCTGTGTCATACTGGTGCTGTCTCCTGTCCCCTGTGTCAGACTGGTGCTGTCTCCTGTCCCCTGTGTCAGGCTGGTGTTTTCTCCTGTCCCCTGTGTCAGATTGGTGCTGTCTCCTGTCCCCTGTGTCAGACTGGTGCTGTCTCCTGTCCCCTGTGTCAGGCTGGTGTTTACTCCTGTCCCCTGTGTCATACTGGTGCTGTCTCCTGTCCCCTGTGTCATACTGGTGCTGTCTCCTGTCCCCTGTGTCAGACTGGTGCTGTCTCCTGTCCCCTGTGTCAGGCTGGTGTTTTCTCCTGTCCCCTGTGTCAGATTGGTGCTGTCTCCTGTCCCCTGTGTCAGGCTGGTGTTTTCTCCTGTCCCCTGTGTCAGATTGGTGCTGTCTCCTGTCCCCTGTGTCAGACTGGTGTTTTCTACTGTCCCCTGTGTCAGGCTGGTGTTTACTCCTGTCCCCTGTGTCAGACTGGTGCTGTCTCCTGTCCCCTGTGTCAGGCTGGTGTTTACCCCTGTCCCCTGTGTCAAACTGGTGCTGTCTCCTGTCCCCTGTGTCAGACTGGTGCTGTCTCCTGTCCCCTGTGTCAGACTGGTGCTGTCTCCTGTCCCCTGTGTCAGGCTGGTGTTGTCTCCTGTCCCCTGTGTCAGGCTGGTGTTTTCTCCTGTCCCCTGTGTCAGACTGGTGCTGTCTCCTGTCCAATAGTATCAGGTTGGTGAGGCTTGTGTTTTCTCCTGTCCAATAGTATCAGGCTGGTGTTTTCTCCTGTCCAATAGTATCAGGTTGGTGAGGCTGGTGTTTTCTCCTGTCCAATAGTATCAGGCTTGTGTTTTTTCCTCTCCTCTCTAATAGGTTGGTGAGGCTGGTGCTGTCTTCTGTCCCCTGTGTCAGCTTGGGAATGGGCTTTTTTCTGGTAGATCCATATCATAGGCTTTATTTTTGTCCTCATCTTTAACCCACAGAGGTTTACAGACCAGCCTGCTCTCTTGAGGTCGTGTTGCAGACAGCTGTAGCCTTTTAAATGTAGAAAATAATTGGTTTGGTTAATAATGAATAAACAATAGATATTCTTTTAATAAATTATGACATTATTGGACGTGCTTTAACTAGTCACATATGTCACTTTCTTTCATCTTGAGCTGACAGTTTGACGTGAAAATTACATAGCTGTTTTCACAAGTTAAGCTTAAATTTCACACGTAAAACCACATTTTGACATGTATTAAATTTAGAGTTCACATGTTAACACCACCTTTTCACGTGAGAATAATAACATGTTTTCACCTCACATGTGGATTGCATTGTCACATGTGAAATTTGAGGTTTTGCATGTTAAAAAGTTTCATTGATGTGAAAATGTTACTTTCATTGATGTGAAATTGCAAGTTCACATGTGAAAATCAATCACAAGTAAAAAAAAAAATCTAATTTGCCCAAATGCAACATTGGTTTTATTTTTGGGGTTGGGGGGGCACATAGTTCGGCTGCGTGAAGGTCACTGCCTGTTAAAGTGGCAATCCTTAGTTGCTACATCCATTATTCAGCTTATAAATAATGAATGATATGTACCCATTGATTATTGAAGAATATTACTTAGAAAAAGCTTATTTCATCTGTTGTACCGCAACAAAACCCAACATAAAACCCTGTTATACACCAGTGTTTGTAAACGTAGGAAATGTAAACAACCACTGTATAGCCCCCCCAAAAATATATAATTTAGTTAAAACTATATTTGAAATCATGGGTGGTCAGTTCTTGCATCCATAATGTAGTCTATGGATTTGAGAGTGGTTGCGTTTTTCCAGCCCCATCTCTCAGCTTTGTACTGAGCCTGTGGCAGGGAGAACCCTTTGTTCCTGTTTCGATTGAGGGTTGCCGCTTTAAATACCTTTTTAATACAGTAATAGTGTTATTATATAGTGCAGTCCTCTAGTGATTGAGTTACTTTGGTGCCGTTAATATCAAGCAAAAGTTCTGAAGTCGAGAACAACATTTTCAGTATTGAAAACAAAACGAATGCTATTTTAAGCAAAAGTATTGATAGCAAATCAAAATATTGCAAGGAAATAATTTCAAAATGTGAGAACAAATGAATTGTAAATGGGATGCAAAAAAAATATTGTTCAGCTAAGCATTTTTTTTAATGATAATGCGATTAAATAAAACTCCTCCCACTTCCTTGCAATTTTCCCCATCTTTAGTTATGTTACCATGGCTTTTGGTTATGTCACCTATATATTTATGTCATATATATATATATATATGTGTGTGTTATGGTTATATATAATGATGGCGAATTGCTTGATTTCCACGTTTTTAGTATATATATAGTTGAAGTCGGAAGTTTACATACACCTTAGCCAAATACATTTAAACTCCGCTTTTCACAATTCCTGATATTTAAGCCTCTGTCTTAGGTCTGTTAGGATCACCACTTTATTTTAAGAATGTGAAATGTCAGAGTAATAGTAGAGAGAATGATTTATTTCAGCTTTTATTTCTTTCATCACATTCCCAGTGGGTCAGAAGTTTACATACACTTAATTAGTATTTGGTAGCATTGCCTTTAAATTGTTAAACTTAGGTCAAACATTTCAGGTAGCCTTCCACAAGCTTCCCACAATAAGTTGGTTGAATTTCGGCCCATTCCTCCTGACAGAGCAGGTGTAACTGAGTCAGGTTTGTAAGGCCTCCTTGCTCGCACACGCTTTTTCAATTCTGCCCACAAATTTTCTATGAGATTGAGGTCAGGGATTTGTGATGGCCACTCCAATACCTTGACTTTGCTGTCCTTAAGGCATTTTGCCACAACTTTGGAAGTATGCTTGGGGTCATTGTACATTTGGAAGACCCATGTGCGACCAAGCTTTAACTTCCTGACTGATGTCTTGAGATGTTGCTTCAATATATCCACATAATTTTATTTTCTCATGATGCCATCTATTTTGTGAAGTGCACCCATCCCTCCTGCAGCAAAGCACCCCACAACATGATGCTGACACCCCCGTGCTTCACGTTTGGGATGGTGTTTTTCAAGCCTCCCCCTTTTTCCTCCAAACATAATAATGGTCATTATGGCCAAACAGTTCTATTTTTGTCAGACCAGAGGATATTTCTCCAAAAAGTAAGATCTTTGTCCCCATGTGCAGTTGCAAACCATAGTCTGGCTTTTTAATGGCGGTTTTGGAGCAGTGGCTTCTTCCTTGCTGCGCGGCCTTTCAGGTTGTGTCGATATAGGACTCGTTTTACTGTGGATATAGATACTTTTGTACCTGTTTCCTCCAGCATCTTCACAAGGTCCTTTGCTGTTGTTCTGGGATTGATTTGCACTTTTCGCACCAAAAGACGTTCATTTCTAGTAGACAGAACTTGTCTCCTTCCTGAGCGGTATGATGGCTGCGTGGTCCCATGGTGTTTATACTTGCATACTCTTGTTTGTACAGATGAACATGGTACCTTCAGGTGTTTGGAAATTGCTCCCAAGGATGAACCAGACTTGTGGAGGTCCACAATTTTTTTCTGAGGTCTTGGCTGATTTCTTTTGATTTTCCCATGATGTCAAGCAAAAAGGCACTGAGTTTGAAGGTAGGCCTTGAAATACATCCACAGGTACACCTCCAATTGACTCAAATTATGTCAAGTAGCCTATCAGAAGCTTCTAAAGCCATATGCAATCATGTAGTAACCAATCAAAGTATTTATATTATATTTGAGATTCTTCAAAGTAGCCTTGATGACATCTTCACTCTTGACAGCTAGCTTCCGTACTCCTCTTTGTACATTGACTTCAATACAAAATCTAGGAGGCTCTTGCTTCCATGATGACTTCCAGAGGACGTTGTCCTACCTATCAGAGCTCTTGGAGCATGAACTGACATGTTGTCCACCCAATCAAAGGATCAGAGAATGAATCTAGTACTAAGAGCAGAAGCTACAGCTCGCTAGCACTGCAGTGCATAACATGTGGTGAGGAGTTTACTCAAAGAGAAATACAATAGTTGAACAGTTTTCAAGAAATTAAATATATTCAAAAATGAAGGAGAAGCAAGAAAGAGAGAGAGATATTTCGTATTGTTTTTCATTTTCAGTTTCAATTACTCCACTAGCAAACGCAGCTAGCTAATTTAGCCTACTTAAACACCCGGCTCAAACAGAGAGGGATGCTATGTTAGCTAGCTGGCTACGGCTATCCAACACAACACTGGGACTCTTCCAAGTCAAGGTAAGCTTTTGGTTTATTTAATTTATTGCCGGTGTAACTGCTAAACTGCTTACTGACTATACACTGCAACGCTATTGCATGATTAAAGCAGGTTTACTAACACTATTAGCTATGTTGGCTAATATGGGGACTACGATGTAGACTGTGTTTTACGGTTAGTGTAGGATTTGGCTTGGAAAGGTTATTTCACCTGGTTACATACTGCTGATGTGTTGTGCATTGAAGTCCACAAGCGAAGGGATAATGTGAGAGAGTGGGAGAGCGCATACATACAAGAAGGAAGAAGGAATACAACGTGGCTGCTGTGAAAGTGAACTGTTTTAAATCGTGATTTGGGGTGTATTCATTCCACCGATTCGGGTTGAAAAACATTTGTTAAGCGTAAGCAAACAAACCAGAGATAACAATTGTCCAAAAATAAACTCTTTATTTTGCAACTGTTACACACTAGATAATCAGCTAGATGAAGGCAAGAGTATGCAAGGCGGTATTGAATGTGTCACGGTCTGTCCATATCACTGTCTGTCACCTCAAATGTTTGTTTTTTTTGCCCTGTGTGTGCCTATGTTGTAAACTAGGTTGTAGAATAGAATAAAACGTAACAACATCTGGAAGGTTCTGAATACTTTCCGAAGGCACAGTGACTTTTTTTTCACAATTTCTTATGTTACGTTCTCATTCTAAAATGTATTAAATAAACACAAATCCTCAGCAATATACACACAATAACCCATAATCCTGAAGCAAAAACAGTTGTATTTTTTATTTAGCTAAATAATTAAGTATAAGTATTTACAGAAGTATTCCGAGCTTTTCCTATGAGATCCGAAATTGCGCTCAGATGAAATCAAAATCAAATGTATTTATATAGCCCTTCTTACATCAGTTGATATCTCAAAGTGCTATACAGAAACCCAGCCTAAAACCCCAAACAGCAAGCAATGCAGGTGTAGAAGCACAGTGGCTAGGAAAAACTCCCTAGAAAGGTCAGAACATGGGAAGAAACTAGGCTATGATCCAGGCTATGAGGGGCGGCCAGTCCTCTTCTGGTTGTGCTGGGTTGAGATTATAACAGAACATGGCCAAGATGTTCAAATGTTCATAGATGACCAGCAGGGTCAAATAATAATAATCACATCTGTTGTCGAGGGTGCAATAGCACCTCAGGCTTTTCGTAGCCGATCATTCAGAGTATCTCTACCGCTCCTGCTGTCTCTAGAGAGTTGAAAACAGCAGGTCTGGGACAGGTAGCACGTCCGGTGAACAGGTCAGGGTTCCATAGCCGCAGGCAGAACAGAACAGTTGAAACTGGAGCAGCAGCACGGCCAGGTGTACTCGGGACAGCAAGGAGCTATAAGGCCAGGTAGTCCTGAGGCATGGCCCTAGGACTCAGGTCCTCCGAGTGAGAGAAAGAAAAATAATTAGAGAGAGCATTCTTAAATTCACACAGGACACCGGATAAGACAGGAGAAATACTCCAGATATAACAGACTGACCCTAGCCCCCTGACACAAACTACTGCAGCATAATACTGGAGGCTGAGACAGGAGGGGTCAGGAGACACTGTGGCCCATCCAATGATACCCTCGGACAGGCCAAACAGGCAGGATATAACCCAACCCACTTTGCCAAAGCACAGCCCCCACACCACTTATGTAAATAGTACTTTTCCTCTTCGCTGCTTCTGGTTCCCTCACTGTTGATGAAAGGAACACTTGGTTCCTGGAGCAAATAGCACTACTATTGACCACGACCTATAGGGCTCTATGTAGTGAATAGACTATGTGTCTGTGTCCCAAACGGCACCCTATTCCCTACATAGTGCCCATAGGGCCTATAGGGCTCTGGTCAAAACAAGGGCTCTATGTAGGGAATAGGGTTCCAAACGAAGGGTTCCTGTAGCAAACGGCTCCCAGCAGCTCTGCTTGATTAGGCATCGTTCCACACTTTAATGAATGTTAATAGAGTTAATGGAGTTTTTACATGTCTGTTTTGCATGCGGCGATTGAGAGAGAGAGAGAGAGTTTAATAGCTCATCAGTCACCGCCTGAGTTTATCTTGACCTTCAGGAGGAAGTTTATGTTAAGAGTAATTTGGTTAAATGATGCAAGAGGGGTTGTCTTATTGGATTTCTGTCATCTGTCAACAGTGTGGTTATGACTCTCAAGTTCTGTAGCTACGTTTCCACTTTTTAATATTTTATTACGATGCTTCCTCGCAACGTCACCTACCTTTAGCAGTTACAACGATGTGTTCATCTCTGGAGTCAGGTGACGTGATTCAGACCCCTTGACTATTCCACATTTTGTTCGGTTATAGCTCTAAAATATTTTAAATAGTTTTTCCCCTCATCAATCTACACACAATATCCATAAAGACAAGGCAAATAAAGGATTTTAGATTTTTTTTTACAGAAACAAATGTCACATTTACATCAGACGCTTTCCTCTGTACTTTGCTGAAGCGTCTTTGGCATCCATAAGAGCCTCGAGTCTTCTTGAGTGTGAAGCTACAAGCTTGGCACACCTGTATTTGGGAAAAATCTCCCATTCTTCTCTGCAGATCCTCTCAAAATCAGTCAGGTTGGATGGGTTAGCGTTGCTGCACAGCTATTTTCAGGTCTCTCCAGAGATGTCCGATCGGGTTCAAGTCCGGGCTCTGGCTGGGCCATTCAAGGATATTCAGAAACTTGTCCCAAAGCCACTCCTGCATTGTCTTGGCTGTGTGCTTAGGGTCATTGTCCTGTTGGAAGGTGAACGTTCGCCCCAGTCTGTCTGATGTCCTGACCGCTCTGGAGCAGGTTTTCATCAAGGATCTCTCTGTACTTTGCTCCGTTTAATCTTTGCTTTGATCCTGACTAGTCTCCCAGTCCCCGTCGTGGAAAAACATCCTCGTAGCATGATGCTTCCACCACCGTGCTTCACCGTAGGGATGGTGCCATGTTTTCTCTAGACATGATGCTTGTCATTCAGGCCAAAGTGTTCAATCTTGGTTTCATCAGACCAGATAATCGTGTTTGTCATGGTCTGAGAGTCCTTTAGGTGCCTTTTGGCAAACTCCAAGCGGGATGTCGTGTGCCTTTTAGTGAGGAGTGGCTTCCGTCTGGCCACTCTACTATAAAGGCCTGATTCGTGGAGTGCTGCAGAGATGGTTGTCCTTCTGGAAGGTTCTCCCATCTCCACAGAGGAACTCTGGAGCTCTGTCAGTGTGACCATAGGGTTCCTGGTCACCTCCCTGACCAAGGCCCTTCTCCCCTGATTATTTAGTTTGGCCGGGCGGCCAGCTCTAGGAAGAGTCTTGGTGGTTCTAAACATGTTCCATTTAAGAATGATGGAGGCCACTGTGTTCTTCAGGAACCTTCAATGCTGCAGACATTATTTTGCTTCCCTTCCCCAGATCTGTGCCTCGACACAATCCTGTCTCGGAGCTCTACGGACAATTCCTTCGACCTCATGGCTCGGTTTTTGCTCTGATATGCTCTGTCAACATGTGTGTGCCTTTCCAAATCATGTCCAATCAATTGAATTTACCACAAGTAGACTCCAATCAAGTTGTAGAAACATCTCAAGGATGATCAATGGAAACAGGATGCACCTGAGCTCAATTTAGAGTCTCATAGTAAAGGTCTGAATACTTATGTAAATAAAGTATTTCTGTTTTATTTTCTGTACAGAAGCTGTAATTGCAAACTTCAACAGTCGGGACAAAGTTCAATATTAACATACAATTATTAGACTTTGTAAATCCAGATGTCTCAGGTAGACTATCTGTTTGTCTCAGGTAGACTATCTGTTTGTCTCAGGTAGACTATCTGTTTGTCTCAGGTAGACTATCTGTTTGTCTCAGGTAGACTATCTGTGTGTCTCAGGTAGACTATCTGTTTGTCTCAGGTAGACTATCTGTTTGTCTCAGGTAGACTCTCTGTGTGTCTCAGGTAGGCTATCTGTTTGTCTCAGGTAGACTATCTGTGTGTCTCAGGTAGACTCTCTGTGTGTCTCAGGTAGGCTATCTGTGTGTCTCAGGTAGACTCTCTGGATGTCTCAGGTAGACTATCTGTGTGTCTCAGGTAGACTATCTGTGTGTCTCAGGTAGACTATCTGTGTGTCTCAGGTAGACTATCTGTGTGTCTCAGGTAGACTCTCTGTGTGTCTCAGGTAGACTCTCTGTGTGTCTCAGGTAGGCTATCTGTGTGTCTCAGGTAGACTCTCTGTGTGTCTCAGGTAGGCTATCTGTGTGTCTCAGGTAGACTCTCTGTGTGTCTCAGGTGGCGTTTCTCTATTGGCAACTATTCTTTGAGTTTGCCTTTGCTTTGCATTGTAAATGTGTATATTTAGCGTATGCCAGTAATTACACTGTGACCCTAATGAGATGTTTTGTTCTTTGAGCGAACCATGCCAATAACACCTCAGGTCAAATGGATACTGTCACTTTGCTCGCACTGTGTCCTTCTAGGATGTTTTCTTAGCTTCCAATTGGCTCGTTCATCCCCCTCCTCTCCCCTGTAACTATACCCCAGGTCGTTGCTGTAAATGAGAATGTGTTCTCAGTCAACTTACCTGGTAAAATAAGGGTAAAAAAAAAATGTCCTTCTATGATGTTATCTCATTGATACAATCTGATTATGGCATATTGTAGAGTACTAATGAGTCCGTCCCAAATTGCACCCTACTCACTGTATAGAGTGTACTAGTTTTAACCAGGGCCCATAGGGCTGTGCACCCTACTTTATTTCACCTACATACTACATCAGAAAGTGTAAATAGGGTTTATTAATGATGTCATTATTTATCTTTTCTGTCCGGAGTTGCTTGTTGGATTTGAAAGCAGTGACAGAGGTTGGTAATGTGCTTATGTATTCAGTGTCACACTGAGGCAGGTCTGCTCTCATTGATGACAGATTGAGTCAGGGCAGGGTGAGTCAGGGCAGGGTGAGTCAGGACAGGGTGAGGCAGGACAGGGTGAAACAGGGCAGGGTGAGGCAGGACAGGATGAGGCAGGACAGGGTGAGGCAGGGCAGGGTGAGGCAGGACAGGGTGAGTCAGGACAGGGTGAGTCAGGACAGGGTGAGTCAGGGCAGGGTGAGTCAGGACAGGGTGAAACAGGACAGGGTGAGGCAGGACAGGGTGAGGCAGGGCAGGGTGAGGCAGGACAGGGTGAGTCAGGGCAGGGTGAGTCAGGGCAGGGTGAGTCAGGGCAGGGTGAGTCAGGACAGGGTGAGGCAGGACAGGGTGAAACAGGACAGATTGAGGCAGGACAGGGTGAGGCAGGGCAGGGTGAGGCAGGACAGGGTGAGTCAGGGCAGGGTGAGTCAGGACAGGGTGAGTCAGGGCAGGGTGAGTCAGGACAGGTTGAGTCAGGGCAGGTTGAGTCAGGGCAGGTTGAGGCAGGGCAGGGTGAGTCAGGGCAGGGTGAGTCAGGGCAGGGTGAAACAGGACAGGGTGAAACAGGACAGGGTGAAACAGGACAGGGTGAGGCAGGACAGGGTGAGGCAGGGCAGGGTGAGGCAGGGCAGGGTGAGGCAGGACAGGGTGAGTCAGGGCAGGGTGAGTCAGGACAGGGTGAAACAGGACAGGTTGAGTCAGGGCAGGGTGAGGCAGGACTCAGATTGTTATGAAAAGCACTATATAAATGTGTTACATTATTTATTATTATTATTATTATTATTATTATTATTATTTTAACCTGTCTGCTCATATGGACTGACCTCTTCAATTCAAACCAACAGGTTTTCAGTGGAGTTCAAGTCTGGGGACTGAGATGACTTTTGCAAAATGTTAATTTAGTGGTTAATGATACATTCCTTTGTGTATTTTAATTAGTGCTTGGGGTTATTGTCTTGATGGAAGATCGACGTGCGAACCTCCTGGCAGAGAAAACTAGGTTTTTGACTAAAATGTCTTGGTACTTGGTAAAGTTCATAATGCTGTTGACCTTAACAAAGGCCCCAGGATCAGTGGAAGCAAAATAGACCCAAAGCATCAAATGTCCACCAACATATTTTACAGTAGGTATGAGGTCATTTTCTGCATACGCTTCTGTTTTTCAACCCCAAAACCCACCACTTGTGTGCCTGGCCAAGAAACTCCGCCTGGAGTTAGCACCGCCTGGAGTAAGCACTGCCTGGAGTTAGCTCCGCCTGGAGTTAGAACCGCCTGGAGTTAGAACCGCCTGGAGTTAGCACCGCCTGGAGATTGATAAACGGCATTTGCACTTTGATTGGAACCAGTGCTATGGTCACATGATATAAAAATAGAGCTCTTTGGCCACGCACACCAGTTATCCTCATCTCCTGCACATCTGTCACTCCAGTGTTTAATTACTAAATTGTAATTATTTTGCCACTATGGCCTATTTATTGCCTGTATCTAGACTTTTTCTATTGTATTATTGACTGTATGTTTGTTCATTCCATGTGTAACTGTGTTGTTGTTTGTGTCGTACTGCTTTGCTTTATCTTGGCCAGGTCGCAGTTGTAAATGAGAACTTGTTCTCAACTAGCCTACCTGGTTAAATAAAGGTGAAAAAAGATCCTTGCAAGGGGAGGGTGCCGGAGTATTGAAAACAGGGATGCCGATAATTTAGACTCTTTTCTATTTGTTGATTACATGTATAACAAAATCTCTTTATCTGAGCAATCGTATTATTATACAATAATCACATTTTCCAATTGTATTGAGCATAAAATATAGCTGAACGTTTGTAGTCTTTATTTTATAGTCTTCTTTGCTCTTCTTATCAAGGGTGCAATAATATTGGATCTGACTGTATGTCTTCCTGACCTGATGGATCTGACTTCCTGATGGATCTGACTGTATGTCTTCCTTACCTGCTCCTTCCTTCTGTTCGTTGCAAAGAGAGCATTCAAAATGGCACCCCGTTCCCGATGTAGGAGCTATTTGGGATTCAGATAGTGTAGGAATAAGCAGGCAAGGCAGAGAGCACAGCATGTATTTTATAGCAGTAAATATTTATAAAGCATGAGCTGGGCTATCAACACAAATCGAGCTCTACATCGCCACGCTGCTCTGCAGTGGGAAGACCTTCTGTTGTTTTTTTTAGTGGGAACATTTGACTCTGTCCCTGTACATTACTGGATCCTCACTCTGCTAACGGAGGATACATGCTAACACTGCTACTGAACTCTACTGAAGGAGGATACGTGCTAACACTGCTACTAAACTCTTCTGAAGGAGGATACGTGCTAACACTGCTACTGAAGGAGGATACGTGCTAACACTGCTACTGAACTCTACTGAAGGAGGATACGTGCTAACACTGCTACTGAAGGAGGATAAATGCCAGCACTGCCGCTGAAGGAGGATACATACTAACTCTGCTACTGAACTCTACTGAAGGAGGGTACATGCTAACACTGCTACTGAAGGAGGATATGTGCTAACACTGCTACTGAACTCCACTGAAGGAGGGTACATGCTAACACTGCTACTGAAGGAGGATACGTGCTAACACTGCTACTGAACTCTACTGAAGGAGGGTACATGCTAACACTGCTACTGAAGGAGGATACGTACTAACACTGCTACTGAACTCTACTGAAGGAGGGTACATGCTAACACTGCTACTGAAGGAGGATACGTGCTAACACTGCTACTGAACTCTACTGAAGGAGGGTACATGCTAACACTGCTACTGAAGGAGGATACGTACTAACACTGCTACTGAACTCTACTGAAGGAGGGTACATGCTAACACTGCTACTGAAGGAGGATA